>NW_015505180.1:1574080-1618407 GCF_001515645.1 Sinocyclocheilus grahami
GTTTGGAGGAGAAAGATTGCTGAGTTGCATCCAAAGAACACCATACCTACTGTGAAGCATGGGGGTGGAAACATCATGCTTTGGGGCTGTTTTTCTGCAAAGGGACCAGGACGACAGATCTGTGTAAATGAAAGAAAGAATGAATGGGGCCATGTATCATGAGATTTTGAGTGAAAACCTCCTTCCATCGGCAAGGGCATTGAAGATGAAACGTGGCTGGGTCTTTCAGCATGACAATGATCCCAAACACACCGCCCGGGCAACGAAGGAGTGGCTTCATAAGAAGCATTTCAAGGTCCTGGAGTGGCCTAGCCAGTCTCCAGATCTCAACCCCATAGAAAATCTTTGGAGGGAGTTGAAAATCCGTGTTGCCCAGCGACAGCCCCAAAAAATATTACTGCTCTAGAGGAGATCTGCATGGAGGAATGGGCCAAAATACCAGCAACAGTGTGTGAAAACCTTGTGAAGACTTACAGAAAACGTTTGACCTCTGTCATTGCCAACAAAGGGTATATAACAAAGTATTGAGATGAAATTTTGTTATTGACCAAATACTTATTTTCCACCATAATTTGCAAATAAATTCTTTAAAAATCCTACAATGTGATTTTCTGGATTTTTTTTCTCATTTTGTCTCTCATAGTTGAGGTATACCTATGATAAAAATTACAGGCCTCTCTCATCTTTTTAAGTGGGAGAACTTGCACAATTGGTGGCTGACTAAATACTTTTTTTCCCTACTGTATATATGTGTGTATATATATACATATACATATACACATATATATATATACATATACATACATATATATATACAGTGGGTACGGAAAGTATTCAGACAGCCACCAATTGTGCAAGTTCTCCCACTTAAAAAGATGAGAGAGGCCTGTAATTTTCATCATAGGTATACCTCAACTATGAGAGACAAAATGAGAAAAAAAATCCAGAAAATCACATTGTAGAATTTTTAAAGAATTAATTGGTAAATTCCTCGGTAAAATAAGTATTTGGTCACCTACAATAAAACGAGAAGGGCATAACCTTAGGAAAAAATAAAACACGGAAAAAATCACGGTTGCTGCAGGTCTAGCATTCCTCTGCGGTTTGCTCGTCAATAGCACGGTATTGCAATATTGCGGTTATCGCGACAGCCCTACTGTTTGCTAGGTAAGCAAACTGCAGGGGGTCCAGTGATGTCCTTCAGGTGGGCCGGCACCAGTCTTTCAAATGACTTCATGACCACAGATGTTAAAGCAACAGATCTGTAGTCATTAAGTCCTGTGATTTTTGGTTTCTTGGGTACAGGGATGATGGTGGAACATTTGAAGCAGGAGGACAATACGCAGCTCCAGAGATCTGTTGAAGAATATAAATATAATTTGTGTGTGTGTATTTGTTACGATATAACTAACGAGGTCATATTCAGAAGACAATGAACCCGAAACCAAATAGTGTTGAAACAGGAAGTGAAGTAAACAGAAGAGAATGACAAAATAACGGTCCACATAACAGAACATAAACCTGACAATAAGATCGTTAGGCTATCGTTAGCCTATATGTATAACAGTTAGCCTAGTTGTAATCTGATTTTCTAATCTGACTGGACAAGAGACTTTCTATTGATATTTCCTCCTGCGAGCGTTCTAGACGGGCTGTCAGTCAGTGCAGTTACAGTGTTGCGCCACAAGTCATATATATATGACTCGGCCTGGAGGACAGACGCAAGTAATCGCACATGCTCAGTCGATCTCTCTCTCATTCACTGTCTGTTTAGGCTTGTTAAGTGCAAATCTACGGAGCCTCTGTACAAATCAGCATGGTACACATTCTGTTATCATTACTAACTTGTTTAATATTCAGTCTACATGCATGAAGTGTAAAACGAGAAGGGCATAACCTTAGGAAAAAATAAAACACGGAAAAAATCACGGTTGCTGCAGGTCTAGCATTCCTCTGCGGTTTGCTCGTCAATAGCACGGTATTGCAATATTGCGGTTATCGCGACAGCCCTACTGTTTGCTAGGTAAGCAAACTGCAGGGGGTCCAGTGATGTCCTTCAGGTGGGCCGGCACCAGTCTTTCAAATGACTTCATGACCACAGATGTTAAAGCAACAGATCTGTAGTCATTCAGTCCTGTGACTTTGGGAGGGGGGTGATGGTGGAACTTTGCACAGCTCCAGTGGTCTGTTGAAGATCTGTGTGAAGATAGGGGCCAGCTGGTCAGCACAGGATTTCAGACAGGCTGGTGTAACTGTTTCCAGAAGACCTGATGCACATCCCTTTTACAAACCTGAAGTGCAGGAAGGGGGGAGAGGGGTTGCTGGAGGCATTAATAGATCCAAGGAGAGAAGGTCAGAATGGCTGTGGGGTGTGAGACAGGGTTTTTCAAACCTGCAATAGAACTCATTCAAATCGTTGGCCAGTTGTTGATTCAACATAGTGCTGGGGGATGGGATCTTGTAATTGGTGATGTCTTTCAGTCCTTTCCACATTGTTGCAGGTTCACTGGCTGAAAACTGGTTTATCAGTTTTTCAAAGTAGTTTCTCTTTGCCATTCTGATCTCCTGCCTTTCATTGCTAAGACTGTAGCTCAAATAGTAGAGCAAATGCCAAGGTCATGGGTTCGATTCTCAAGGAAAGCAAGAACTGATAAAATGTAAATGTGTACATTGAATGCATTGTAAGTCATTTTGGATAAAAGTGTCTTGCCAAAGGCATAAACGTAAATGAAGAGACTGTATGAATTAACACAATGTCACAAAACTGGTCGTTACAACTTGACTATGATGCATTTTGAAACATTTTAGCATTTAAAACTGACGCCGATTCCTCTGTCAGCTGCTGTCCACCGCAATTTTTAAAACTAAAGCAGTGCTGTTGCACAGGAAGAAAAACTAACATCAGCTATCGCAGCACAAAGTTGATGTCGGCGATATCTGATGATCAATATTGAGCAGTCTGTTCTTGGCAGGCCAGCAAGCGTCACAAGGCTCTTCATCTCTCCCATGCCTTGATGACAGCATCTCCTGGCATCCTTACACTTCCTGCACTGGGGCCAGTGCACACTAAAACTACGATGCTCTGCACCTCATAAACATCCATCATAATAAATAAAAGACTGATCCCACGAGTGTGGTTAATGCAAGAGGAGGAGGAAAAAACTGAAAAAGGCAGCAGCAAAACAACAGGCCATTGCTGATTGACCCCAACCTTACGCCGTGATGTCAAATCCATTATACGGTTGTTATAAGGGCAGTGACCACCAATCAAAAGCCACCATAGTTATGCTGTTTATCAAACTGCACTAAGCACAACACGCATGTTACTAGCAGACACAAGGGCGGATGCACTGCTTTATTTTGGAAACCTGGGTAATTCAGTAGCCAGAGGGCTTGTTTAAGTGCAATGTGATTTGGGTGCATTTGCATGCAAGGTGTGTGCTCATAAAATGAAAGTGATTTTGTTAAATGCATGCATATGGAAAAGCCTGGGAGGAAAACACAAATATGCACAAAATTTTTAATGTTCAAGATGTTACATAGCTCTAAAATGGGATGCACCTTGAGAATATTTTAAATCTTTGCACCAAAAAAACACTTTGAAATCATCAATGCATTAAAATGTGCAAACTGGACTCATCCTCCACTCCTTTCTGATCTACATTTGTTTCCTCTAAAAGACAGCTGCAACCTCTGGGTCACAAGCTGTCCCCTCATGTTACCATCTCGCTTGGAGTCAAGAGACAACTGCGTGTTGAGTCACCTTCTAGACATAAAAAGATGCAGGTTGAAAAGCCATTATGCTCTGCAGCTGGAATAAATGAGAATTCATGACAATTGCAAGTTGTACATGCATGAGAGAAATAAAATGAGATCAAGAGGGAATTAAATATTAAGTGCATTTGGCCCAGACTGCTATCAGAGTGCAAATGCAGATCAGAGGAGGTATTCCAAAGGCTTGTTAAGACCTTCAGTCACTTTTATCACTTCTTCCTTTCCCACTGTAATTTCCTTCCCTTCTAGTTAGCAGACATGTCAATAGTGTTGTTTTTGGCGGCCTGTTTTAATTTTAGTTTTAGTCTAGTCTTTGTGTGAAGCTGTCATTTTAGTTTTAGTCACGTCCATACTCTTTTTAGTCTAGTCAAGTTTCAGTCAACTAAAAGTCTGAGCATTTTAGTCTTATTTTAGTCAGAATTATCCATGACTATTTTTGTCTAGTTTTAGTAGACGAAAACTGATGACATTTTAGTCTAGTTTTAGTCAATGAAAATGGTATTTTAGTCTTTTTAGTAATGCAATTCTATTTAACCCAGTCAATATAGTACAGGGCTCTACGCTTACTTTTCTTTTTAGGAGCACTTGTGCTCCTAACTTAAATTTAGGAGCACGTTCAAACTTTTAGGAGCACCTTCTAAAAAATTATCCAAAATTTTATAAAAAAAATAGCCTTCCCATTACGAGGTGATATTTGACTCCTCTAACTTTATTAAAAGTATGTCAAATTCTTAAAAAAAATTTATAAGCTTTTTAAAAATGTTAATTAAAACGACAGAATAAGAACAAGTAGAATAAGAAATATAAGTTACCAATCAAATTAAATCAGTATTAACAAAATTTGTTTGTAGAGTTGGCACAGAAGAACAAAAAAGTGGCTTGGTGTACTTTCAGACATTTAATGAGGCTCAGAAGTGGAATGAGTGCAATTAAATCCATAAATTCATGATGATATTACTGTTTTAAATATACAATTTTGAATATAGAAATATTAAATTACTTAAATAACTGAAAAGATACTTTAAAAATGAAACAAACTGCCAGCAGGTGGCAGTAAGTCACTGATTTTTATCACTGAATCATTCATTCAATTGATTCATTCGAACGGCTGATTCATTCAAGAATGAATGAAGTGACTGTATTTATGAATGGGTAATCATGAATCACTGATTCACTAGATTCGTTTAAAAAAAAAAAAACGTTCATTTGAAACACCGCTGTGTTTGATTGGAGACGCGCAGCGTCTGAGCAAAATCAGACAATAGTGTTATAGTCAGACAATGTAAATCACTGTCAATGTATGTAAACAATATTAACTTCTTGTTTATTGAATTGTATTAAATCAGTATCACATTTACAAACTCCCTTAAAAATCATTAAAAGCTGTCACTTATCTTAGTTCATCACGAGCTCACATTTATAATCAAGGAAGCTCTCTACACTGCACAATGAATCTCTTATTTACACCATCTACACTTTGCTTATGAAAGGATTCATGTGATATGTCTGTGATACATTACTCAACGCTGCAAAAACACATAGAAACCTTTGAAGCTCCCCTCAGCGATCACAATCACAAGTATGATGATGATCGGGTCAGTCGCACTGGTGCTCCTAAATATGTTTTCATAGTCGCACGCAGTAGTTTTCAGTCGTTTTCGTCACGTGATAAAGGTTCGTTGACGACGATATTTAGTCATAATTTTCGTTGACGAAAGCAACACTACATTATTATTATTACTACTTAGTAGTACATGACAGTTTTATCTGCTTCACTTAGCAAAGACCTTCCACACCCTGACTCAAAATGTAGTGAAAACCCAAGGAAAAAAATGGAAGGGGTAAGAAACCAAATATCAGGGACAAAACCAACAAGAAACAAATGACCTGGGTTGAGCATTGCTATCAGGGGAAATTCTAGGACTTTCGTTGTGATTTCACTGGAATGGAGAGTCTTCGGATGAGAAATAGAGGGCAAGGAACAGTGAGAGAGGAACAGCACTAGGGCTGCACGATAAATCGCATGCGATATTTAACGCGCATGTTGTCAGTAAAGCCATTCTGTAATCAGCGGTAAATCTCCATCACGTGCAGGCTTTCACATTGAGCAGCATTAACTACAGAGCCGTTGTTCACCGACAAGCTGCGCAAAACTTTTTATCATGCAGATTTATCGTGCAGCCCTAAACAGCACCCATGCCAAATACTGCCACCCTATATAGGGTGCTTCTCAAACGGAAGGCAGGATCCTACCGAGGCTGCATCCTTCCTAGTTCATTTCTACTCTGCATTAAACGCTAGAATGAGACAATCTAGTAAATGTGTGTGGCTACATCACATATGTTCCCACCCTCACCTCACCGGCACGAAAATACTAATAAAACTTAATTTCAGAAAAATATATTGAATTACAAATCTTTATATTATTTGGCTTTCTATTAACGCAAAACAATGAATCACAGCCATCTACAGTTAGGGCCGTCCTAAGGTGACGCGGGGCCTGGTTTGAGGTAGGGAGCAGGGTGTCCCCCTCGGTTTGTTCGCAATCGGTTTCCGGGGGGGTTCCACCTTGGTCCTTTCACAATCACGTTCCGGCGTGGGGCCCCCTCAAGTGGGGGGCCTGGTACGACCGCACCAGTTGCACACCACTAAGGACAGCTCTGTCTACAGTCTCCCTGTGGCTTACATTATTGGCAATTTAGTGTTAAGTGAGTAATTTACACCAAAACAAAAGATAACACATATGCTTTTATGTCCGAAAACATTATTTTTGTCTTACATTTCATAATAAATTCAGACAAGCTCAGTACTGACTCGTTTTTCCTTTTTCAATTTTCATGTATACGATTGTGGGTAAATGAAGGTCGCAAAGGATATATCCCAGGCATCCTTCAAATTCAGATGAATGAAGGATGCGAAACTAATGCTGCCTTCCAAGGATCCTTCCAATTGAGACGGCCTTCAGCAACATTTGATGACGTGGCAACCGAGATATGTAGTCTTCTTAGGATGCAGCCTACCGTTTGAGAAGCACCACAGTCTATGTTGTATCCTGCACTGACTAGAAAGGAGGATAATAGTTTACATAAGGTTGGTAAGGATAGGATTCAGAATGAAATAGCCTCAGACAGCTATTACAGCCACTGTTTTCAGCAAACTTGAAGAGGTGTAAATTACCAATTTTTAAGGGGGCTGACAACTGAGTGCATCTGAGATTTTGAGGTGGACTAAGATTAAAGCAATAACTGTGTGTGCTATTCATGAAATGAAGATGCATATTCTTGTATTTTCAAATGTTTGGTTCAACAACTACTACTGATAATAAACTCTTGTAAAGGGACATTATTTTTTCCCATTTTCCAAGGCAAGTGTGAAAATGAATGTCAGGCTGGAGGACTCAAAATCATTTTGTCTTACTCTCCTGACGGTTCAAAGAGCCCCCAGTTTCTAAGATGCCACTTCTGTATTGTGCCAGAAATGAAAGCCCCTTCCATCTGGAGAAGATCATTCAGATTTGATGACAATACAGACAACAGCCTATTAAAAATAAAAAACATAACCTCAAAATCTCAGGATGTAATTCTACCACATCTGACATGCTGTAGAGGTGCGGTCGCTAAAGGCGGAGAAAATAATGGAGCTGCTCAAAATGAACTACGCAGTGGGAAGCGGTGGTATGATTTGAGCCTCCTGTTGGGCCTTCTATCTCCTTCGGTTTTCTATTGTCTCAAAAGTAAGCGTGGTAAAAATGGATTGAAGAGAAAGGATGGTGACATGAGAGAACAGAGCTAGTAACGAGTGATGGACAGGCTGCATCCTGCTTCAATGCGCTTTGATGCAGAACGCCCTTTCAGAAATCGACAGTCTGTGTGGAAAACTAGTCCTTCAGTGGGAACAGGTCACGGATTCTCTTTTTGCACACGAATGAATGAATTGACTCAGGGGAGCTTGACTTCATAAGGATAATTCAGGTTCCTTGGAGGCATGCAAATGCGCAATATTAAAGGAAGAAATCCAATGAGATTTCAGAATATTAGCACATATAATTGTATGTATTTTCTGAGGTTAAACAAGCCACATTTTAAATTCTGCCCTTAAAAATCCAATTAAAGGATATGCTTGCGGAAACCCATCTAGCCTTCCAGATTTGGAAAAACGTGCAAATTTGGTATTCATTTCTCTTTCTCCCCCATCTCAAGACACTGATTGATCTCTGTCCAATTTGTTCTGGATGGTACGGCACCACATGTGAAAGGCTTTTCACTGCAAGCAATTACTTGAGTCTCCTCAGTACTTGAGAGCAATGGACTTGGTACACACAGAAAAGGACAAGATGACAAACCCCTCCCATCTCAACAGTCAGAAGTCCAGTACAAAATCAATAGCCGTTTGAACTGACAATTGTGACAGTACAAAAGAGTTTCTACTTGTTGTTCTGACACTGAGCAAAGTAAAAAGAGGAGAGTGTCTACCTTTGTGTGCCACTCCTCCCACCTACATACAGTGTCAGACGAGTAAAATTAACCCACTACTGAGGAGTGAAGCAGAGTTGTGTGTAAATACAAGAGGTTGATATGAGGGCATAAAACTCCCAGTGAGCTCTTAACCCAAAGTGCGGGATTCATTTGAAGGTGAAGTGTGTCATTTTTTCAATGTTAAGAATCTTCTATGCCAATGCAAAGTTTTCCTGAAAAGTCAAATTCTGGTTTAAACAATGCAAAATTTAGGACAGGATTGACACGTGATGTGTTTGGAAACCTGTTTGAAAAAATAAAAAGGTATATAATTCTACTATACGTCACTTGAGGCACAAAAATGGCACACTTTAAGGATACAAAATAAAAATAAAAGTCGTCATGTTTCTTGTAAAGTTGCATTGTAACAGATATAGAAACAGATCATTATTCTATATAGTGGAGTACATCTGAATGAAATGGATTATCAAAAAAAACAGGGAAAGGGTGAGGACTGGTTCTACCCAACTGTTGTGGACTGGATGGAGGCAGACCTGAATGTGAGCTTGCAGTTGACTAAGAAAGAAGCTGGGTTTAAGTGGACTAAATGACCGGAGAAGTCGTTTCACTGGAAGATCTAAAGTTATGATATCTCCGTTAATAATTATGGTTTAAAAATGGGATGAATCATTCCCAGTAAGGTAACATATATTTAGAAAATAGATAGGTTGAACTTTCCTTTTTATGCCGTTTAAGGGACCCTTTATTCCATCCCTTTTCCAACAAGCCAAATTACGATTATTTATGCTTATTTATTGGCAATTTGTGCAAAGGCCATCAAGGCTTAATTGCATTTTAACAAGCTTTACCCACTCAAACACACAAGAACTCAGGTTGAGTTCATCTTTAATAAGACAGTAAAGAAGAAAACAATCAGCGAGTCACCTACCTTTGCCTCTTCCTTTCTTGATGATTTGGTATTGAGATTAATAGCTTACCCTGGGGTGCAACACCTGATTGCAGCATCTAGCTCTGTCATTCTGTGCTCACAATCACAACGGAGGGAACAACTCATTATCTCACCTGCACTGATAAATCAAACCGGTTATCTAATGCTGCAAAAGTGTGCCGAACAACATTTCATGCTAATCAAATCAAAGGTCATCAGCAAAACATGCTCATCCACCCTGCAAGACTTAAGACTAATGCTAGAATAAATCATACAATCAAAGGCTATTTTTAAAATATTAATAAAAGGCCAGTATGTTTCTGTACAAATATATGCAAAAAAAGACAAGACAAGAAATCTTTATTTAATATTTTAAAAAACTAAAGAAGAGTAACAAATTTATGCAAGTAGATTGGATCATGAAAAGTGTTTTTTTTTTTTATTACACTGCAGAATCTGAACAAAATGTCACCACTGTTCTTCATTGATATGATTAGGTAGGAAAAACAATAAAAATCAAGCCTCTGTGTTGATCTATTCACTGCAGCCTCTTCCTGTGGTGCTTTAGAGTTTACAGGGTCCTTCTGTTTATTCCATGTTGCATGCTGACACATCCCACCATTAATCTCCAACTATTGATCCTACATCGGGGAGGAACACTGGGGTCCAATTACAATCGGTTGATTGTGCTTTTGCATATCCCTCATGATGGCAACCTTTTCAAACTACCTTAATGAGTGGAGGAGGAGCTTGTTTTAAAGGTTGGTGGTCAATGAAAATTGACAGTTGATGTATTGATGACTAGCAGAGTATGTGAGCGGAGTGGAGTGGCAACTATTTCACCTCCGCACTCCAAGTATTCAATAATCACCAGTTCCTCGCTCCACTGATCAGAAACACCGCTCTGCCTTCGCTCCATGACGAAATTAGTGGCTAAATTATTTCGGTATGTTTTGAAATATCACAAAGTTCTGTTCAGAACTTATATTAAATGAAAAAATAAATAGATAATACTCTCTACTGTGGCGAAGCTGAGGGTTGTAGTTACTTCAGAAACAGAAAGAATATGCTGTAACTTTTTCCATTTTTTTTACCTGATAGATCACAGGACATGTGCGCGTGATCTGTGCATTATGTGCAAGCTTGTATGTTGTGTGCGCACGTGCAGCAATGTAGCAGCACATTAGCTTAGAGCAGAGATTAACTACCTGTACAATAAAAACGTGAATTCACCCAATCAATATTGAGTATCCACATGCTACAAACAAACATGCTTGAGCTATGACCTCCTGTACTCGTCCATTGCCGTCATTATTATTTGAGTGATCCACATATCTGTCAAGCTAGCTAACGATGTTTAATGTGTGAATTCTTGATAAAAAGCAGTTATATTATGGGCTGTTGGCATTAATTGTACTCGTGATGCGCTCTCGGAGAAAGTGAAAACCACAACGCTCAATCCACTCCTCTCTCCAGTCAAAGATCACGCCATTCCACTCCGCTCACATACTCTGATGGCTAGACCCTTTTGGTATAAACCCAAACAACTGAAGTCCGAGCTCTGCTGGATGTCACAAACACAAAATAAATTACACATAAAACTTTACCTCATATGTCACAGAAATATAATCCCCACGGGAACAATGTTAGTACCGTCCTAATCAGGAAACTCGACCTGACCTCAACAGGTCAGAGATAAATCACACTCCAGCAAATCACTGCTGAATGTCAAAGCATTGCGGTTAATGTGTTCTCATGGTTACTTGGTCTCTAGTGTTTCTGGACACAACTAGACAGAGATAGTTCCAAAATGAATTGAGTATAATCAGGGCTTAACAAAAACAATTTGCTCTGCTGTCACAGCTGGGCCAGTAGTTCAGATTTTACTTGCCCTGCAAATATTAGCACTGATCTCAAACACTCACACAAAAAAAAACATGTATTTGAATGCAGCACTGGCCCAATGCAGCTAGCTGGCCCTTAACGCTCTTACACTGGCTTGGGGCCATCCTTATTGTTGAGCCCTGAAAATGTTTGCAAAGACCACTGTGAGCGAAAAATCCACTTGACATTGTTTCAATAGAATCTTCTAGTTTTTCAACAAAATCCATATGAAACTTGCACACCTTTTTCGCCCAGAGCTATAGGGATCTTACATCCCACACGCCATATTATCTTTGTGAATTGAGACATGTTTGTACTTGCTGCTACCACAAATGACATCTGAGCTGAACAGCAGTTCTAGAGGAAAAAATAAAAACTAAAAGCAATTTCTCTTTTTCTGAAAGCAATCATTCAAAAACTTGACTTGGCCAAGTTATGTTTCCATCATGACCTGAAAGGCTACTACCCCATACTGCTGACAGTGACAAACCTCTGGGAAACTTCTGATTTTGACTAAATAAAATAAGCACAAAAGGGCTGCTTTGAGAAATTTTGAAGGTACTGTAGCTGTATTTTTTTATGCAGGTGAACAGAAATAAGGGAGAGGTTGCATGGCTGCAGTTTCTCAGTGACCCCACAGTGAGGCTACTCACATCATTAACAGTCTGGTAATTTATCACGGAGGAGACAGAGTCAATGTTGTCATGTTAGGCTGGTCAGGATACTTAAAGAAATAAAGAAATATTTATAGCACCACAGTCTGTGTTTACACTTTTCAAATGGCATTTCTATTATTATTTTTTACCTACAGCTGTCTCTAGATATGAAGCTGGGATAGTAGTATTTTAATATCAAAACAAATGACAAAAAAATTATCTTTAAAACTATTTAATCTATATAACCTCAAAAACACATACTTAAAAGTTTCTGTCAAAGGACTACCTGAATATAATACTAAAATGTCCATATCAAAGCTCATGTGGGTTGACCAGCATACATCTGATTGCAGCAAGATGGGGGCACTGAATCACCCTGTTTCAATTCCAATTCCACGCTCTCATTTCAGTGTTTCCAACACTGGTATATTGACTTTACTTGGTATATTAACGGCCGCCCAAGTAACATTTTTGCTTTTATTATTTTTATCCGCCCGAAATAATGAAACCATCCGCGATCAACTAGTGGAAAATCTCCCCTTGCCCTACACGTTTTGTATCTGCTCGTTCTGTGTGCACGAGAACTGTTTACTTCTGCTGACATTCCCTTGTGCGCTGCAGTGACGCGGTGGATATTTCACAGACAAAGAAAGGGCTTGACAGTGCAGTCGCATTTGTGACTAAAAACAGATGTGTCCAAACTGTAAAATGTATTTAGGAGCATGTGTGCGAATAAAGCAAAAAAAAGAAAAGAGTTTTCTTAAATTTAATGTCATAAAAAGTCTTCAATACATGAAATGGTAAAACAAACATCTTAATGATCATTTTAAGACGGCTTATATTTTGGGGATTGAAAAACATAAATTGCGATACAGCCTATTGATTATTAAATTTTAAAAGGCTATGATTTCATAAAAAAAAATTGTTTTAAAAGAGCGGGGCGGCATTGTTGTGCGTTCTACAGGCTCGCGCAACAGCGCTTCAGACTGCTTCAAAATGATTCTCAATCGATGAATAGAGCCCATTTATGCCAAGCGATTGCTTATGAACTCGAGTTGATCAATTTTGACAATAATGTCTACTTTTGACCTTTATATAGCTAATGTTTTAAATGGTTGTAAGAATGTATAGTTGAGCTCTCATCTGAAGGATCAACCCGCAATAATATAGATATTTAAAAATAAGAGTCACTCTGTATTTCAGGATTCTTTATAATTAAGTTTTTTTTTTTGGGGGGGGGGGGGGGGGGGGCTTTATTGGTATTTTGGTTACACAATAAATTGCATTTAATTTAATTTCCATTTAATTCATAGTAAACTATGGTAGTTTCTGGCTGGAATGCTTCCCCACAGGAAGAAAAGTGAAAGAACACTATTTGACATATTCAATATATAGATTTTACTAGTATCAGTAAAATCTGTGTCCCATTCACTGAGAGAGACACTTTATGACAAAGCAAGGAGAACTCTACCATTTAAATGCTGTCATTTAGCATAATTTACAGTGCATAATACAAGTATGTAATTAAATATAATAGTAGCCTACGTTATTAAAATGAATTTAAATAAATACATTATTTGTTATTTGCCACATCTAGAAGACCATTTTTGTGCCGTGGGTAATAGGAGGATTTTCCACCCGGCCACCTCCGCAAGTATATTTCAAAACAAGTATATTTCAAACCTGTGGGAAGCACTGCATTTTGCTTTCTCATTCTACCCAGAGGAAATCACAAGTACGAGTGCACGTATGAATGCACAAATATGATGCCTCCACTCCTCCAATTCTATAAAAATCCACAATTACTGATTTCAAGAGGCAAATATCATCATTCGGCTTCAGGTGCGGAACTGACATTAATCTATTGTTCTAGCGGCTCAGCTGCTTCAAAACAGATCAGACAGCAAAACAAGTCTGTGCTTTAGTGAATGACTACAGGCCATTCCCCATTCATAACTAAGAGAGATAATGAAACAATATAACACGTCACCATCCCGTTTTTGCTTCGTGTTTATACGATCATGATTACGGACTCATTTGTTTAATGCAACACATATGGACATTCAGCTGCAAATGCTGAAAGGCAAGCAGAGTTTTATCATTACATATTGCAAATAACAGCACTGGAGTCTTTCAATTGCTAGAAAAAAAAAACAGCAGACACATTTTCCAAATAGCAAAGACACAATATAAGCTAAATAAAAAAAAAATTAAAAATCAGTGCAAAAGAGAAAAATCAAGTGGTCTAATTATGAAACCAACCTTCAGAGAGAATATTTTTTCCGCACTGACTGAGACACAGTGCTGATGTTCAATATAAACACTATAAAACAAAAATTCAATAAATGGTTACAGATATACATAAATATATATAACTGAATGTGCAAAAGCAAACAAGGTGGTTGTATTTTGAACAATTATGAAAATTATCTTCTCTGTTATGGTGAAAGTTTATGCGTTTTCCCGGGGATTCAAATTGTATCTCAAGTTTGCAGCAAGTAGACACCTTTACTAAATTCTCAATAACTTGAAGGCAGCATAAAATGCTTGATAAATGTCCTTTTTTTATGTAAACTACAGTATCTCTGTAAAATGATAAACATATAATCAATATGTTGAGGCAGACACAGCAAGAAGATCTGACTTGTGCCGCATCATTCAAACCTGCTCATATATCATATTTTAGGTACTTCTGACTGCTATTATAAATTGAATACTCTCATTCGATCCATCACCAAGTCCTGAAATCTGGTTAAATGATCTTATTAGCTCAGATGATGAATTGCATCTTTACCAAATGTTAGGACGGATACATTGCCTAGGTGCACAGACAAGCACACCTGTACTCTCAAGACCCAAGCATTAAATACAGCTAGATATCCTTAAATTTAATTATGGAAAGAATGATAAAAACGTAAACCTACTTGCTCCAACAACTGCAGTCCTGCAGCACACAGGAGAAGCAGCATCTAAGAGACATACAAAGCTTTACACTCCATGCCCTAGATCTCCCTACCCGTTCAATACAAAGACACAGAGGAGGAGGTGGAGGAGGTTTGCAAGCCATAGCAATTCTGCACCGATCCAAGGACACAGCATCATCCACAGCTTTCTGCAATATCCCTGTTTTGTATGGGGGGGCTCATTCAGCCCCCGCTGTTTCCCCTCAAACCCAATTATAAGCCACATTGCCAGGCAGCAGGGCACCAGATCACAAGTGCCAGCGTGCCGAAGATGGCACTAATGCCATGCAAAATTTGCTTTTGCATGTGGATCTGCAGCATTCAGCAGCATTCCAATGAAGTCTAAATAATTAGCATTAAAAGTGAATATACACCTATTTAAACCATACTGACTCACACTGTGGCAGCTACATGTATGTTTTGTTGTTTGACTGCGAGTGGCTTAAAATAACCTTGTCTAATAAAATAAGCCTTTACGTTAGCATTCCAAACAGACTCTATAAAAAGGATGTAAATGCTTTTACACAGTCTCAAGGAAGCACGGCTCATGCAAAAGCAGCTCTGAGGTGAAATCATCCATGACAATGGTGAAATGAAATTCATCAGTCCTGAGTCATGATGACAATGACCGAACATTCACATTCAACACCTGAGAGAGTCATTTAAGTCATCAAAGAGATGCACACATGATCTCAAATACTTCTCTCCACACACGATTTATTTATACCAGTCTCCAAGAACCACGTGTCAATGAAAACGCACAGAATATGAACATCAGAGAATCCCCGCCATTCACAATTGCATAAAAAGACACAACCCATCCAGAACCTTTCCATTTTCTGATTAAAGTGCATATTTTGGTTAATCCTATCATTTGAGTGAAGAAAAAAAAATCCATGTATATTTATGTATTCATTTTTTCCGTGTTAATTTATTCAACCCATTACTGTCGCAACTGTTGCAATGAACTGCAATTTCTTTTTCATGTTTGGAGGGAAATTCTCCTTGCTCCAAATCTTTGACTTTCAATAACAGCCACTGCACAATGCATAATGACATCTGCATGGATATAAATAATATGGCTATTGCAAATAAGGTGTTTACATCACCCAGAATTGTGATTAATACAAGAACATACCAACAACCTAATTCAGATTATTTCTTGTCATCAGATTAACATGCTAACAAAATCATATTCCAATCTTAAGCAGAATGTTCTTGAGCATATAAACACTGTCAGCTGACACTGACAACTGTACTGCTTTAGAGAACACAGCCCTTTCCAAAGATCTACCTATTATTATCTAAAACACACACACACCCTGCATCAATATTTGCACTAAGTGCTGCTCCATATGTATAACAAACAATCTTTACACCGACAGACCACGTGTGCAACGTGCAAACATATTTAACTGTCCTCTGAAACATGCTCATTCCACTCTGCTTTGATTTGATTCATTATAAACCCGTGCTCGGTGTACTCTGCCTGTTTGCTGTGGGCAAGTGCAAGACTTCTTCCCCTGACCATTCAGACCCGTTCCACTCGACATGCATGGCTGTGATGGATAAGATTTCATTAGGTCCTGAACAGTGAAATTCTGTCGCCGAATTCTAACGCAAAATCACCTGTGCGTGAGGAAAAAATCTAAACCATTAGCGAACATTTCTATTTACACACCTTAAACGTTAAATAACAACGGCTACAGACAGCAACGAGCTGCAATTCGTGCCCTACAGCTATGGAGACTTTTAAAGCGAAAGGATAAGCCCATATGACAGACATACAATTACACGATTCCATTGGTGTGTATTATACATTCGGTTTACGAATAGGAAATGAACTGTCACATACCGCATACACATGGTTATCAGCCAAGCCAAGTGGAAGCGACAGAAATGTCATGACTGTAGAGGCAACATTTTGAAAACTGAGTACTATGAACATATACTATCTATAGGCTACTATCAATATGGGCGGTGCATTGGCAACAACAGAGGTCCAAATATATTATACCAAAAATAAAGGAAGCAATAAAAGAGGGAACTAAGCGTAAGCAGCCAATAATCTGTGTGTAAACAGCCTAAAATGTCGATTTAAGGAAAGAACCCGGTCGAGCAAGTGCATTACTACGGAATTCCTCACGGCGGGCGCGGTATTATCTCTCGAGCCACTGCTCGCCAGGAAAAAGTTGATACAACGTAGCGCCGAAGGTTCCAAACATTTCGCGCCAAACATCAACAGTTATAGTGTAGCAAACAAACCGCGAGACCATAACAATAAGCAGAACGCGCCCCTGAAACAACGCTCGTGCAAAAGCAAAACTATTAAAGCACTGCTTTTCATACCTCCTTCTTGGTCGGCTTGCAGGCAAGCGGGGATATTTTTCTTCCAGCCCGGCATTTCGGTGGCGTCGTGTGCATTCAGGGGCTAAATCTCAGGCGCATTTCACTGACGGCACAGGCGAGCATTTCCCCGCGCCTCGTCCCTTCTATTCACTGGCGACCGGTGTAATTGAACGCCGTGTCTCCCTCAGCCTCGTTGTGGAGCTGAGCTGGGGGTGTGAGCAGACACACGAACGTGAAGGTGCCCACTACAACCCACTACAATAAAGTCTTTCCCTTTCCTACCTTCCCCAAGCCTAGAATTGTCTCATTATTTTGTCGCGTTAAAGCTTCACATTGCAGCCCTAGTAACCGTCACCCCACAACACGTTTCTGTTAGTCTGTAGTCTAAATGAAGTGTAAGTGTGTGCACTGGGGCTAATGGTCTATTCCACTGTTTTAAAAGTGTGTGTCTTATTCATTCACATCTTAGTGGGGTGGGTTTGAGGCAGTGTCAGTGTCAGACAATATTTGCCCCCTGGAATGGATTTTCTTTGCCTTTGTGAAGGTTTAATGCTTTTCTAGTCATGTAAAACATAGTATGCTGTTCATTTAGGTCAAATGTTTCAACAGGATCAATTTAATGTAATACATTTTTCATCTGGACCATTAAGGCTGTTAAGTATTAAATCAAATAAACAGCAAATGGGTCAATAACAATATTACATTCATTTTTTGTCTGGATGTAGTATGCAATTCAGAAAAATACATTAAAAGGCCATTCATAAAATGACTTGATCTACTATGATGTTGCTTTCAGTTTCTGAATTAAAAGTCATTTTGATATGTGATCACTTAAAAAGAAAAAAATTGTCGTTGGATACTCTTTTCTGAAATTCCTGAAAGACGTGTGTTGTTTTTGTAAAAGTCATTTTATTATTAGGAAAAACATTTTGTTTATAAATATTATCAATATTTGAAGACCTTCTGTCTGACATTTCAAAGTAAACGCCAACTTGTTTTGACACACGTGTTCAAGTGTTTGTATTCAAGATTCAAGGTATTTTAGTACTTTTTTACTTGATACTTTTACATTCAATAAATCAAAGTGGAGAAAATGGCACAAGAATTATTCAAAAGTGTATTCTGTAACTGTAAATGGTTCTGAATGGCTGTTCATTGCTAAGCATTATGTTCTCTTGCAGAAGTGTATACCTTTAATGGAGTGCTTTTAGACAAGTGTTTAGTTTAACCTTACTTAAGTGTTTTATTCTAAACCCATGGCCAGATAGGCAAATATACCACCACTAATGAATTATGTCAGATGTTCAGTAACATTACATTCATTAAAGTGGCCTTTTTTACACATTTTAAATATCTTTTTCCACCACTCTTTATCCACCTGTGTGAACTAAAAAATTAGGAACATGATTCATATCTCAGTGTTTCCAGCATCTATTTGTAATTTATGAAAGCTGCATTAATCTTTCTACCAAACTGTTGTCCGTTGCATGCAGTAAGCGTCAACCCACCTTCAGTAATTGTGCAGCAGTTTACAGTTTCAACCTTTAACTATCTCCTGGTGAGTGGGTTTCGAGAGCCTATAATGTGCTGAACTCAAACTTTAATTAACCGTTTATTTCAGTGAGCTGGTAATTTAATTATATCTGCTTATGTAACATTTTCAGCCTCATAGAGGTTTTAGATGTTACTGGATTAAGGACTAAATATATGTACAGCAAAGAGAAAAACAAATACTTTAGTTAATGCAATCAGTTAAATATTTAGTTTTATATGAGTAAATATTCACATCTGATCCCAATCACATCTGCTGTTATTTTTAATTAAGTTCAACAGCACTGGATGAACAAACACTGGAAAAACAATTATTAGTATTAGATTTTTACAAAAACCGTTGTATGAAAAACAATTTCCGGCATATTGTGCTTTTTTTTAGTTCTCTTTAGGGAGCACTCCTTGCATTTAACCCTACTGCCCTAAACAGCGGGTTGCGGTCTATGTTGGTGGTCTCCATTACCGCTGGCATAAAGCAACATGGCGCTTCATGCTTCTGCCAGCATGTACACATCTAATACACAGCCACTGAGAAAAAAGTATCCAGATAAATGTAGGTTAGGTGACGCTGCTTCTAAGTGGGCATTGTGACACATCATCATCGGCCTACTTTTTCTCAGACCCTGCTGTTTTTTTATTCCTTATGTGTTCCCTCCCCCTTCTCATTCCCTGTCCATCCATCCACCGGGGTGCCCTGGCGGCTTCATGCGCGCCGGAGCGTAGACTACGGGGCAAGGCCAGTCTGTAATGAGTCAGGTCGGGCAGAGCTTATCCTCATTCTGAGTCCATTCTTCCATTATGCCATCCATCCATTCGTCCCTTGGGCTGCATACCGAGTAGCACATCATCCTCTGACATGATACAGCAGACAGGAAGTGGAAGGAGGAAGGGGGGTTAGCATGAGGGAATGCGATGCCCTTACTTAGTGGCTCCCAAGGCCTAATGGTTTTCACTGGTCGGTGTAGAGGTGAAGATGTTGAGGAGCAGGGCAGAAGTGAGGATGGTATTTTATTACACTTGGGAAGGATTCTAGTTGGAGATTATATATTCAGGTGAAGGCCAAGCTTGATGTTCCTTATAGTTCCTATTAATATGTGTAGGCTTCTACTGTTGTTAAGCACATCGCACCAGAGAATGACTACTCAAGGCTGCATGTAAAATGCTGTTTTGTGACCCCAGTCTTTAAGGGGTGGTGAGGGGAGTCCAGAAAACTACATTTAGAGGTCTCGTCAAGGACATTTTTTGTTTTCAGCACCTGTTTTTGCACTATATTTTCCAATACAGCATTTCAACATAAATGTAAGACTTTTTTTAGCTTACACTATAGGTTAGTGTTTGAACAAATGCCTCCTCAAGACAATAGAGAGTTAAGGAATTTCTGGATAAAAATGATGGTTTGCTTAGAGTTTTCACCTGGAGAGATTCATGCGCATCTAATGTTTAGATTGGTTAGTCATACCTAATCTGTTCCGTTAATGATGCATGATGCAGAATGTGGCACTTTTTGGGCCTTCATATGGTGGCTTTATAAAATTAATGAGGCATAGCAGTTACTTGACTCATCCTATCGCTCATTACAAACCAGTTTTCATTATTGTATCGGACAAAACCCTAATATTATTATCAAGGAATAGCAGTTCAATAACACAGCAGTTCATAACAAAATACAGTTTTATGCATTGATTCTTAAACGTTGCCATTTTATATTAGAATAGTAATAATGAGAAAGTCACAACTGCAAAGGGAATAGCTGTTCTCTTTAGAAATAGCTTCATAACTGAACAGTGTTTCTCGTTCTTCAGAAGCACAGTGCTGACGACACGTCCTGAGTAACGATTTCCAAAAAGTTGCAAACATTTCACAATTTTTCCATCATGGTCCAAACGTAGCAGTTACTTGACTCATCCTATCGCTCATTACAAACCAGTTTTCATTATTGTATCGGACAAAACCCTAATATTATTATCAAGGACACAGCAGTTCATAACAAAATACAGTTTTATGCATTGATTCTTAAACGTTGCCATTTTATATTAGAATAGTAATAATGAGAAAGTCACAACTGCAAAGGGAATAGCTGTTCTCTTTAGAAATAGCTTCATAACTGAACAGTGTTTCTCGTTCTTCAGAAGCACAGTGCTGACGACACGTCCTGAGTAACGATTTCCAAAAAGTTGCAAACATTTCACAATTTTTCCATCATGGTCCAAACATTCCAGCTTTTACCTTCCAGGCCATTTAACTTGTCATCCACCTTGTCCATTATACGCTTTCATTTAACTGCAGAGGAAGACAGCAACACAATTATTGTCACATTTTGATGGATATTAATGCGAACATGTTTCTGAGAGACTTTGATGTGATGAATCACAGAGCGATGTTGCAGAGCTGCTACAACAAGTGTGTATTTTAAATAAACTTTCGCTATTCAACCTGTCCACTGTGGTTGTACATAATTGACCATGTTTAGCAATTATTAGAACACTCTGTAATTACCATGCAGTTGTTATGAAATAACAATCAGCAGGCATTGATCTTGACGTCTTGTCTAAGTATTGGCATGCTTGCATACCGAATGATGGACTGCCTCATTTGAAGGTGTAATCAAAAGACAAGCAGGCCGCCATTACTGCTCTTAACTGTCAATGCTAATAACAGTCATTCACCCAACTGTGATTCATGAGATGAACTTTCAGGCAGGACACACAGTTATACCCAACTTTACCCAGCATGCCTTGAGTTGAATTCCCATTCACTCTCAGCAGCGTGCAAGGCCAGTGAAGCTCTCTGTACTGTACGTCTGTAGAGTTGAGCAGATGGAGTCTAAAGAGAGGGAGCATAAATAAAGAATACAGGAAAGATGGTGAATGTACAGATGGGGAAAAAAGCGAATTTCTTTGCTCCTGAGGAGGTACCCGAGGGTCTGCAGAGGAAGCTGAAATCGCAAATTCGCATGCAGGTCTTGCAGTAGAGACCGGCTCCCGCTGCTGCTAAGAAAGGCCAGGCTTCGCACCATGGCTGCCTGTGCACAATGTAATTCACGGCCCTGTGGCAGCTCCTTAAGTCTCACGGGGCAATCAAAGGCAATATGATTTCTGCTTCAATCAGAGCGCTTTAGTGCCCATTACACTTCTTGTATGCATGGGCAAATAAAAATCCAGTGGCGGTGTACTTCCTCTTAGCAGCCAATAAGCTGCTGAGGGACAGATATTGAAAAGCCAAGATGAAGCCAAGGAGAAAATCAAGAGAAAGTGAAAAACAACTACTCAGGGAGAAATTAAGAACAAAATATTCAAAAGAAATTCAGCATCACCATGACTAGACGAGGCTATTGACTTTGTGTGACAGTCCTTGGAGTTTTTTATGAACAATATTGAAGCTCCTGGAAGATGTCCCTGCCCCATATACCATTTCTGCCTTAGTAGGAACAAAAGCAAAGAAGCTCGAAGCTGTCCTACAAACAGATTAATTCTTGTGGTTTCTGTTGCGTGTATGTTGGGTTTTTTATAGCATAGACCCTTTCTAGTGGGCTAGCAAGAAGCTTATAATTGTCAATTATGACATTATATAAAAGAAATCCTAGAAAGGCATTAAAATACAGTCAAATTTTGTAATGAGAGAAGTTCTGTCAACATTGACATGTTCACAAAGATATATAAAATAGTCAGTACTATTTTCACTCTTGTTTGGCACTGCTGGAGTGTAGAGAACAGTTCCTATGAGACCCACCGCTCTAGACAGTATAGTCACGCATCCTCTGCGGTGTCAGAAATGGTCGGCAATAATTTTGTCTTTATTTGCCTTCCCCATCTAAGGCTTGTCAAGTTCCCTGATGTTCAATGTATCAAAATGACAACTAGCAGCAACTGCAAAACTTGAAGGCACAGTAGGGTTTTGTGCTGTGCTCTGCTGTAAGGCCTAGAAACGTCCAATGAAGAGTCAACCACTAATCCAAATGCATCATGACAACTAATGACATCATTGTGTGCTTCTGTACCTTTTAACCTCTGAAAGTTTTAAATGTACTGTCTGTGATGACTCAAAGTAATCTCCCCAAGGCCTTAAATCCATTAATGAATGCTCCATTATGAATCATGTTTGGTAGGATGAAATCACCTGAAAATGAAATTCTGTCATCATTTACTCACCATCTTTTCGTTCCAAACCTGTATGGCTTCTTTTGTAGAAGAAATTTTGTTAGGTCTTTTTCATGCAATTACTATGAAATGGGACTAACCTTAAAATAGGATGTAAAGACCCCTAAAAGCATTAGAAAATTCATAAGCCTCATCAGTCTTATGATAGCTTTGTGTGAAGAACAGACCAAAATCACAGAGTTACTGAGTTGAGAATGAAAAGTGGATCAGTTTAAGATCATTCTGACGGGTCTTGTGAACGGATTCATTTAAATAATCTAATTTAAAAGAATGATTCATACATTATTCTCATGAAATACTAGAATGGCTGTCAAGATTTTCAGCTAATGATTTAAATCATCATTTTTTCAAGACTTAATGATTTAAGTCTGTTTGTCACACAAACCTATTGCATGGCATGGAATATAGCGTTCAAGTCATATAGACACTTTTTTGACGCTGATGTGATGGTGACGTTTTGTCATTTTGGGGCTTGAAAGCCCCAGTCCACATACATTTGTATTATTCAAAAAGAAGTGACCAGGATGTTCAATAACTCACCTTAAGTTATCATACGAATCATAAGTTCACAGAACTCCTTGTAATGTTTGCTTCTGTGCTGAAATGGACAATGAAGTAAAGAACACAAAGGCCCCAAGCATCTGAATCACTAGACGAGGAGATCAATAACTGTACCAGTACAACCTCTGAAAGAGAGGAGACAAAGGCCTGATGTTACGCAAGAACAGTGCAGCATTTCATTCACTGAATAAGCAATTGTTGAGAAAAAAAACATTATGTACTCAAACTGTCCTCATTCTCATCTCATTTTAATCAAGGCAACTACAAATTTCTTGATCAATTATCAATGCATTTATCATTTATCTGTCTCATATATGGTTTTAAATGATTCTTTTTATTAATTAAACTTTGGAAAAACTCCTTGCCTTTTGATCTTCGTGGCTTCTTGATGCAAAAAAAATATTTCAAATAAACTTATAAGTACTAGAGAATTCAATAGCCTTTATTTACTGCTCAAACAAAAAACCCACAGCTCTCTTTGATATTCTTTACAGATGAATCCTTTGTGGATCTCTTACATGCTCTATGTGACTTTGTGTGAGTATGTGATTGTTTTAGCAAACAAGGGATGCAGAGAGAGCACTTTTTAATAAGACAGTTGTTATGCAAGCACTACAAACATCAATTCTCAGAAGACCACCTGAATACAAAATGGTTGTTTGTGTCCCTGTGACAAAACAGTATTGAACAGTATTGTTCTTTAAAATAAGAAAAATGCTAAACAGTACAGTCACATATTGCTTTGATTCTTAGATATGTAGCGAATCAGCTCATGGGGAAATATGAATAATTAACCACAACTAGTTATAGTTAACTATTCATATTTTAGATCCACTGTAGATATTTAGCTGACCACTCAGGGTCAACTGTCTTGTCAATTCTAAGAACGTTTCATTGAGAATTTCTCTGCATTATTAAACTGGTTCATCTTAGTACAGAATGTCTTTCTGCCTCACAAACAGAACTTCTGCCAGCACTTCAACATATATTTCCAACTCAAATAGCTGTTAGCCAACAGAGACATTGCTATCAGTTTTAGAGACACTAAAGAACAAATTATGAAATAAAATATGATCACACGTGGCCTGCGGTACTTAAATTTCAAACCCAATTAAATCACCAGCTTTCGAAAACAGCTTTCTCCGAGGTCTTGCTGTCAACATTAAGGCTTCATTGGGTTCTTGGTTAATCAAATGTGAATTAGATTAAGCTCTTTAATTAGCTAAATGTGTTGAGAATAAGAGTGGGTTGGCCAAGAATGAGTCTAATTAGGCAAGGCCAAAATCTGCTGGAAAGAACATAACAATGTCAAGTGATGAATTACAGAGGACATGATTTTCTTCCACCTCTGTTTACTGGATGACACTAAATTCATGGAGGTTTCTTAAATCAGGAAACATAAATTATTATACTACCCCATAAGGCCACGGGAGAGGATTTATAAATAGTGAAGTGAAGCTGATAGGTCACGTGACAATGACAACATGGCGAATGTAGTATGTCCAGATTACATTCATACTACACAGATTCATACTATATAGAACATACCTTTTCAGCGGCCGCAAAGTAATGACTTATTTAGAATAAGTACCTACTCATGAGAGTATGCGATTTCGGACACAGCCTAACACTTGATTCGTTCCTGAATGAATCAATGTTTTTGAATAAATAGTTTGAATGAATGATTCAATGTCTCAATCACAAAAACAGTCAATTACTGCCATCTACTGGCATAGCAATGTAACCTGCAGAAAGTGTCACTGACAAACACAACAAACAAGCAAGTCCCAGTGATATTGTACTCTTATATGACCACTCGACCATATGAAACACTGCTTGACCAGTTAGATCGGTGGACCAGAAATAACTTTTGCATGATTGAATGAATGAATGATGCATTTATATAGCGCTTTATTGTGTATTGTTGTACACCCAAAGCGCTTTACAATCATGTGGGGGGGGGGTCTCTCCTCAACCACCACCAGTGTGCAGCATCCACTTGATTGTATTTATTCGACATAATAACTTCAGGAACACCAATAAATGAGTGCCATTATTAGTTTTAGCCTTGTTTTTATAGCAACAGTGGAACAAATTTAAGTGTTGACTAGGGAATAGGACCTGTTTCATCCACATAAGGACCACAGCTGGAGTTTTTGAATGTAGGGAACTAAATGTAATTAATAAAATACCCATATCAGTATAGAGCAAATCCGAATATTGGGAAGAACCTGTCTCCCTCCATGTCTATGGTTGTCTTGTCCCTGCACTGACCACTAAGTCATTGCCTCAAAGTTGAACTGAAAGTCATGTAAATGATATGGTAAACCCTTTCAGAATCAGTGTATATTTAGGTATATTAGGGGTCTGTACTTGTTGAAGATCGTTAATCGGTGACATGTATATGTTCTCCATCAACCTGAGGTCTCGGAGCAGGTGGTGAGTTCAAAGAGGTTGTGCTGGAAGGTGCTTTATACCTTGCATTACATCCCCTTTGGGAGCCTTTGGGCTATTCCGTTGTGCTCTGTGTTTAAAGCATTGATTAATCAGAGAGCATGCCTGCAATGAGGCCACACACTCATACACCTATACACTCGCACTCGCTCCTGCGGGCTACCTCCCTTGAGGGCTCTGAGCTATTTCTCACTGTGAATCAGGAGGCAGAGAGAGAGGCCGTAAAGAGAGCAGCGGTGATGAAGAGCTAGATCAGACACTGTGATAGACAGACTCGAGGAGGATGCTGGATGAGTGCAGAGACACCGTCTAAGAATACATGACCTTGTATAATTGCCCCTTGCATTTAATTTAGCTGCTGTTGACCAATCATAAACTGAGAGGCTCTTGACAACTATGTGGTGATGGATCAAACACTGAGGACATACGCCACATGCAGCATCTGTAAAGGCTTTGTAAACGCTGTCGGAATGAGTATTTTAGGTCAGTGCCATATTTCAGTCTGATTAATGCTGCTGTAACAATGACTCTAATTAAGATAGTAATTCAGATGTGGATATAAAATACTTTGACTAAGCAGCTGTCGGAAGCAACATGGTGTCCATATTAAAAAGCAGAGTTTGAAGCTGTGAGTAATTTTACTTGAAACTGGAGAGGAAATATGAAGACAAACACTTCTGATGAGTCAATGTAGCACAGTGCGAATTGTCTCTCTCTCTTGCTGTGTCTCTTTGTCTCTGTCTGTCTTTCCTTAATAAAGTCAGCTGAGGTAAACAGTTTGATAAAGGTGAAGTGTGTAATAATGTGGCTGTTACACATTTTCTTTAGCCCAGCTTAAATGAATAGTTAAACAAAAAAATGATGATGAAAATAACCACTTAAATTTCAGTTTCTTCCTCAATGTGAAATCACACACTTCACATTTAATAAAACAGAACAGGGGGTGATGAAATGAGCCATGTTGCTATTTCACAGTCATCCGTGTGCTTCTTTGAGATAGTGAGGATGAAGTAGAAGATAATGTTTATATGTATAGGAGCCTGTAGTAATGAAGTGCTCTCCTGAGACTTTGCCTTGAGGCTCTTTATATTGAACAAATAACATCTTTGCTATTACCATGTATTCACAGCTGACATTCAATGTGGCCCATGAATTCCTTTTTTTCCCCTCTTCAGGTTAATGCGTCTGTTACTTGACTAGCAATTTAAGTTGAGTGTTGGGCCAGGAAATTACATTTAATTTTAATGTTAAGTGCAACAAGGGGTGGCCATTGCTTGAGTAGAACGCAATTACCTCAATTGAATAAATCATTAATGGTCCATAGATTGCAGTCCTTTCAAAACAAGAGGTCATTTGTAATTTCTAAATTGCATGTAGCAGAGAATTGGGGGAAAAGTTTGAAAAGTCTTCAGCATGCATGAAAGTGTCACATATTCATCAACCTATTTGCTTTTTGTAATCCATTTTATGTCACAATAGAAACTTTTTACGCACAGACTTGGAAATAAGGCCACAACAGTCTTTTCTTCCCTTTGCCCCTGTTTTGCTAGCAGCATCTGAGCGTTAATGCCCACAGAAAGAGGCATGCCAGAGCTATGGGCATGCTTTTCTACTTCCATCACACAAAAATGCCTGCACGAGGTAACATAATTGGGACATCATTTCCTGAAAAAGCCTTGGATAATCTTAGGCAATCAATTGCATGTAGCAGAGAATTGGGGGAAAAGTTTGAAAAGTCTTCAGCATGCATGAAAAAGTCACATATTCATCAACCTATTTGCTTTTTGTAATCCATTTTATGTCACAATAGAAACTTTTTACGCACAGACTTGGAAATAAGGCCACAACAGTCTTTTCTTCCCTTTGCCCCTGTTTTGCTAGGAGCATCTGAGCGTTAATGCCCACAGAAAGAGGCATGCCAGAGCTATAGGCATGCTTTTCTACTTCCATCACACATCAATGCCTGCACGAGGTAACATAATTGGGACATCATTTCCTGAAAAAGCCTTGGATAATCTTAGGACAGAAAAACACATACTGTATCTCTGTAACATTCAGCCCCTTATAATCTAAGAACCACTAATCTAAGAAATTAAAGAATGTCTTGTAAGTGTTAAATTCACATTAGGGTCCAAAGGTCTAAGGCAAAAGTCTTTTATGCATAAAAAAGGCATAAGATTTGTTTTATCCCTCTGTTTTGGTATAATAATAACAGATGTGATCTCAGATTTTTGGATCATTGTAAAAAAAAATGTGCATTTATATGTTATAGAAAAGACATACAACACACACACACAAAAAATTGTATTATAGAGGGTACACCTAACACTCGGGCCAGAAGTCAAACCTGTCTTAGGGAGTACAGAGTAAAGGATAATTGCTAGTGATTTCTCTTTTCTCTCTCCCTCTCTCTCTCTCTCTCCCATTTATTTCATGTGTCACTATAGAGGTAGACAATATCATTTGAAAGCTTTTTGGAGTACCTAGTTATCAAGTGACCTCTAATTACTGATCCAAATAGTCAAGGACGGATCTGATTTCAATATAGTTTCCATATTGACTGTTATAAAAACTAACAAACAAACAACAACAACAACTGAATTTCAATGAAAAAGTGTTGTTTAATAAAAACATACTATAATGTTAGATAAAATACTGAAATTGTTTAGATCTCTGCATTTATATAAAGATGCTGTAATGTTAGATAATATACTGTAAAGGTAAAGGCAATTGTTTATATATATATATATATATATATATCTCCAGTCAACAAATGTACAAATGTACCATATAATATAACTTGCGACCCTTCACAAACAAAGCAAACATTTGGCCAACAAGTTATATTAATTGTTGACTATCTAATCTATATATTTACCCAGTAACCTACACAATTCTGGGACAGATAACAGCACACGTATGATTAATTTTGAGCACAAAACAATAAAGGGTTGTGTTAAATGATTTGTGTACAATCAAATAATATTTATAAGAACACCTTTACCTGTCATTACCACGAAAATGATGCCCAAAAGATGGAGTTCCCATGCTATCCAAGTAGGCAGCTCACAAGGTTTTGAAACACAGCCCCATTCTCACCCTGTCTTCTCACAGACAGCAGCGCCTGTCTAGTCTGAGCTCCTCCCTCCTGCAGAAGCCGAGCCTGAGCAGCACCTCCATTCAAACCTATCCAAACTCAAGGCATGAGCGTCTGCTCTTCCCCGCACAGCTGCTGCTGATCACCTACCTGCACAACAAACTCTGGATATTCGTCTTGTAATTTACAACCCCCTCAAACCTCCAAAAAAGAGGCCAACTAAATCATTCTGGCCCTAAACATACACACAAGTGGTTTTCCAGACTGCAAACATGGCGAGTGCCTCTTACCACATCTCTAACCTTTTGGAGAAAATGACATCCAGCGACAAGGATTTCAGGTCAGTCGTAATATAACTTGCGACCCTTCACAAACAAAGCAAACATTTGGCCAACAAGTTATATTAATTGTTGACTATCTAATCTATATATTTACCCAGTAACCTACACAATTCTGGGACAGATAACAGCACACGTATGATTAATTTTGAGCACAAAACAATAAAGGGTTGTGTTAAATGATTTGTGTACAATCAAATAATATTTATAAGAACACCTTTACCTGTCATTACCACGAAAATGATGCCCAAAAGATGGAGTTCCCATGCTATCCAAGTAGGCAGCTCACAAGGTTTTGAAACACAGCCCCATTCTCACCCTGTCTTCTCACAGACAGCAGCGCCTGTCTAGTCTGAGCTCCTCCCTCCTGCAGAAGCCGAGCCTGAGCAGCACCTCCATTCAAACCTATCCAAACTCAAGGCATGAGCGTCTGCTCTTCCCCGCACAGCTGCTGCTGATCACCTACCTGCACAACAAACTCTGGATATTCGTCTTGTAATTTACAACCCCCTCAAACCTCCAAAAAAGAGGCCAACTAAATCATTCTGGCCCTAAACATACACACAAGTGGTTTTCCAGACTGCAAACATGGCGAGTGCCTCTTACCACATCTCTAACCTTTTGGAGAAAATGACATCCAGCGACAAGGATTTCAGGTCAGTCGTAGTGCAGATGCCTAGATCGAGTGTTAAGGAGCATGCATGTGTATTTATGGGGCTTGTGATGAGGTTTAACTGTCTTAATAAATAACGAATCGATCGCAGAAAGTTTTAGGCCGCGAATAGCGCGACTGTTGTTTAGATATAGCTGCTTAGCTTAGCATGTCAAACTCATACTATGCGGGGCTCCATTTTGTGCATGGGTAATATGTTTATGGCTATAATTGACTATTTGACTTGTTAATTTGACATTGCTTGCTGGAACTGATGCTGTCAAAAAGTGGGTTTTAGTATGGATGTTAGCCAGCTATCCGCTAGTATTAGCCGATTAGCTTTAGCATTTCGTTTTGATGGCACTCCACACAAACTGTCAAATCATTCGTAACGAGTAAGTTACAGGAATTTACACCAAACCATGGGCGGAATGTGGAGAGAGTTGTAAAGTCAGTCCAATATCTCGTACTTGATGTGATTTATTCCCCTCGGGTTCATATAAGTCGGCCAATGGTAGCATAAGTGCACGCCCATGATATGTGCAAGGAATTAAACTACATATACGCTACTTTTTGGGAGAAGTTTGTATGATGTGAATTGCAGATCTTGAATTTAGGGGCTATTCTTTTTATTACGATCTCTGGATTCAGTGTTTCAGCAAACCTTCTCATTTTTACATGTGCGTACTGACATGTAGACTGACATAAATGCAGTGGTTGAAAAGAAGAAATTATTTTTAAAAATGAATAATGATAGCTAATTTACTTAAATGCAATATCAATTAGCAAATCTTGCATGACAGTTACTTGTAGACTTTGTTCTGAGAATACTTGCCTGGTCAGAAATGCTGTCAAGGCCAGAAGCATGTAAATATGTTGATAACCGTTAAAAAGCATAATGATTATCAGGAAGTTTAATACAGTTATGATTAGGTCTATACAGTTACAATTTGTATTTTAGGCTGTCTTGCTGTTGGGGGATTCCCTTTTAATGATGTCAGTATATTCAGCAGTGGCCACCAGGAGGTTAATGGTTTGTGAGTTTTATACATATCTGACAGGCGTCCTCTAATGAATTCTAATGCAGTCAGTCATCATATCATATTCCCAGAATCGTTCCTGCCTGTCATCTCCGTCAAACCGTTTGCTGTTCTCATTCCAGCTCTTTCTGAATTTCACAAGATTTCACCCCGTGGGAACATTTTGCTTACACACCGTTCTAGGTCTCCACTGCTGGTGTGTGCTGGCGTTCCCTCTCTCACCCTGCTGTTGGAGCGTGTGCGTCTCATGCATTATTCATTCTTTCTTAGGCTCTTGCTGGAATAAGAGATTCCATGCCATCAAATATATGCCAAAGCAGACGCACTTAGGTCTGTATGTGTGTGTGAGAGAGAGAGAGAGAAAGAGAGATGGCATGTAATAGGGTATGCAGAAGGTTTTCACTCACATCAATGCTGAGGCTTTGATGTTGGCACCCAAAGACAAGATTTCATTTTAATCCACTCCAGTTTCATCTTAGAAGTGGATTATGAATTTAGCAAACCATGACAAGTGAGATGAAAAGGTGAAAATGCTTCAGTCAGCCCATTTGTTTTGAGACAATGCCAGCAGCCTCACCATACAGGTTGGTCTCACTTTACGGCCATGTGAGTGACTTTACATTAACCATTCTGTTAGTGCTGAAGTCAAATGAAACCCTCTAAGTGTGTCAGTGTGTCTGGACCATTGGGAACCCCTCTCGGGGAAAAAAAACCTTGCAACTGCTAGTCATTGCTTGTGTAAAATGTTGGTTTTTATGAGTGAAACAGGATATGCAATGGAAGAAAATGTTGATGATTGATTTTTATCTATTGGCAATTGGTTGGATAATGAAAACAGGTATTTTTATGATGTTGTTGGATGGTAGGGATTGGTCACAAGTTATAAAATTTTGGTAGAAGAAACTTCTTTTTCTTCATAATAAAATGAACTGATAAGTCATTCACAGTAAGTTTTTGTTTATTCCCTCAGATTCATGGCCACCAATGATTTGATGTCCGAATTGCAGAAGGATTCGATAAAGCTGGATGATGATAGTGAACGGAAGGTGGTCAAAATGATCTTAAAACTCCTGGAGGACAAGAATGGAGAAGTTCAGAATCTGGCTGTAAAATGGTAAAAATGTTGCCTTTGTTGATTTGTTTCTGTGATTGCATGAACTTGAAAGCTTCTCTTAGTTGGATATTTTCAGCATGTCCTTCATGAATTGGCTTCAGTTTGTCCTCTGAAAATGTTTTAATGTGAAATTGATTCATGCCGCAGTGATTTAGTGAGAGGTATTGCTGTTTTTTACTTTGATTTATCTCTGTTATTAGCCTCTAAGATAATTTTTTCCCAATATATTTTTGAAGGGATTGCATGAATAAGTCAGTAATTTCTCTTAATTTCATTCTGTTTTTTCAATTTCATTTCTGTAATTTCATAACAGGTTAGCTTATAGCAACACTTTTTAAGCCTTATGGAAGATAAAGCCATCTTGTGAATGGATTAACACTGACTTGAATGCTAAACAGAAATAACTTGCAATGTACCATTTTGTAGCAGTAAAAGTAGACGTTTTTTGCAAGCAGTAGACAAATAGGAAGCATTTCAGAGATTGTACTAAAAGTCCTTATTTCTTGCAGTTTGGGCCCACTTGTCAGCAAAGTGAAGGAGTACCAGGTCGAAACCATTGTTGATACATTGTGTACAAACATGTTATCAGATAAGGAGCAGCTTCGAGATATTTCCAGCATTGGCCTCAAGACGGTGATTGGAGAGCTCCCACCAGCGTCCAGCGGTAAAACAACATGTTTTCTGTGTAATGTTATTAATGCAATCGTTTCCAGAGTTGTCCGACAAGCTGTTTTTTTCCCTCTATCATGTGCTAAAAGGACAGAGAATTCATTCACATGTGATTGGCTATATTTTGTAGGGCTTTGTATCACCAGCAAAGTCACGATACGATACAGAGGCCACGATACGGGACTGTATTGAATTTCACCTCAGAAGAGTTTAGTAAAACAGCAGTTTATTAAACGCTGCATACTATAGTGCCATTTCTAACTATTGGTAGAGCAGGCAGTTGACCTCTGCATTATGAAGGGCCTCCATAAGTGTACCACAGTGCAATATAGGTAATGGCATATGTTTCATGTTTACATTGTGCACTCCCCACCAGGTACAATATTCTGATTGTTTGCATCTTGTTTGCAAACTTTTTAGCACTGCCCCGCAATTTTATCAACTAAATAGCTTAATTGCTCAAGAGCTACATTATCTTTCTCAACAAGGAGCTGGTAACATCATTGTTTCTAAAGGAATTAAAGCCACAGCTTCACTGTTAATAGAGAAACGCGGCAAAACGGTGGTAATTCATACATACACAGCCTCTCTCTCTCTCTCTCTCTCTCTCTCTCTCATAAATGAACACTTGATGAATTACACTTTTCTGAGAATAGAATATTGAAGTGGAGATTGCTAAACTGCAAGCTAACCAGTGTTTTCAGAAAGCAAGCACGTTTATCCACAGTGGAGAGAGCGCGCGTACACAGGGTTGTCAGGTTGACAAAGATAAGTAGCACGCTTAGCAGATATTTCCGTATTGCGCAAGTGGGAAACTCTGTTTTGGGGATTACGTCTCTTTATATCAGGCAACCCCGGTTGTGTTCCTCTGCGGCCAGATTAAACCTTGTTGTAGCCTATATATTATGCTCTATTCATTATTTTTTAGAAACCTTGCACTTTTCTACTCAGTTTTAAACATTGTTCTTGTATTCAAATTAAGCGCGGACCACCGCTACACACGTGCCACAATATCGATACTGGGACAGCTGTATCGATACTCGTATGGTCAAATCTCTGTGACGATAGATCGTTGTATCGCTGTATCGAACACAGTACTAATATTTAGTTGTTTTTCTTCACCATCTTGCCTGCTAAGTCCATTTCTCTATGCTTTAGGCTCTGCTCTTGCTGCTAGCGTTTGCAAAAAGATTACAGGCCGCCTCACAAGTGCCATTGCCAAGCAGGAGGACGTCTCAGTTCAGCTGGAAGCATTGGACATCATGGCAGACATGCTGTGCAGGTATGTCAGACGAGCCATGTGATGACTGCTGCTTTTGTTTAGACCAATTGTGCTTTTGAGTGCACATGGGTTCCTGCCAGGTAATTTCTGGATGTGTTTGTGCACATGCATCTCCCCTCTGTGACAGTTCTCAGTTCACTGAGCAGAATATTCTTGTAAACCTTTCGGTTTAGAGGCCGACTTTTATCTCTGTTGTATGGTAACTAATGGCAGACTTTGAATTTGTCTTGGGTGATTGCGTCTTTCATTTATATTTACATTCATGCATTCGGAAGAAGCATTTATCCTGCTTGTGTGTTCCTTGGGAAATTGAATACACAAGCGTGCCATTGCTAAGGTCCTAAACTACCAATTAAAATGCATCGTGGGATAAAATGTGCCCTTTTTTATAATGTAAATAAAAGAAATTTGCTCTATATGTTATAAGCTTTAGAAATAGTAAGAGTATTATTTTAGTATTCTATATTTCCTGTCTAATAAAGAGGCAAAATTTGTGCTCGTTCTGTGGTTTTTGCAACAAATTCTTCTTTTTCTTACGTTGTTTGTGTTCATTCACCCAGACAAGGTGGCCTCTTAGTGAATTTCCATCCTTCCATTCTGAGCTGTCTGCTGCCTCAATTGACAAGCCCTCGCCTGGCAGTGAGAAAGAGGACAATCATAGCACTGGGACATCTGGTCATGAGCTGTGGAAACCTGGTCTTTGTGGACCTCATCGAGCACTTACTATCCGAGCTCTCACGCAACGAATCTATGTCAACCACGCGCACTTACATCCAGTGTATTGCTGCCATCAGCAGACAAGCTGGCCACAGAATTGGTGAGGCTCCCCCTTTGTTACAGACCTCAGTTAACTTAATGTCTTCAGGGTTCAAGACCTCATCTCAGTTACTCTTTAAGTGCTGAAAGCAATTTTACTTTGCACTTATTGAAGCCATCAACTGTGATCTTCTCATACAGCTATTAGTTTCACCACTGATGCTGTAATTTAGCCTTTGCTGGAATGAGCTAAAGCAAACCAAAGCTGTCCTCAAAGATCTTTAAATGGTGTAATTATTACAATAGTTTTTTTTTTTTTTTGCAGAAAGCATAGAGTAAATACATTTGTGTGATGATATCTTCCCCTCCTAAGTATTGCCTTTTTTAGCGCAGTTCTCCATGGCTTGATCTTGAAGGCTGGAGTCCTTTCTTATGATAGAAAATGTTTAGTTCAAAATTGAGGTCACAGCATTGGCACTGAATCTTGATTACATTTCACTTTATGAATGCTCAGGCTGATGAGCAGTAGAAGTTATTCAGGCCGATGTGTGTCATCTTTCCCCTCCAGTGTTGCATTGACAGGAAAGATTTTGAGATCATTCAAAGATATTTTGTCTTTCTCTTTTCCACAGTTTTTAATAACTGATACAATAATATAACACATTAAAGTTGTCCTTAATTATTCAAAAGTTTGACTATTTTATACAATTCCACCCTCAAAGCACAGTTGTATAGGGAGTATAAGCTTGAAGGCAACTCTCCTTGAAATTTGACCGAACAAATTGCCAGAATGTTATTTTGTGACAAGAGATGGAACAATCTCTAGTACGGTCATTATTACACTTCACCTTGTCATCAACATTGTTCCATTGGTGGGCTGCTAAGGCAGGCCATTTGACACAAATGAAATGAAGCGAAAAGTCATTTAGGTTTGCTGCTGTGGTGCACCATTTCCCCCATCAGCCAGTTACCGCCTATGTTTGATGAAACAAAGACAGCTGCGATTAAGATGCGTAAGATTACTTCAGTGGAATGCACTCAGTTGTTTTGTAGCTATCTCTTGTGCTACTGTTTTAATTAAGTCTTTGTCATCTTAAGATTATTTCTTTGTGCTGAACACAGCAAGGCCTTTATCTTGCTGCTTTCCGAACTCATTTATATTTCTCAATTAATTATTGCAGTTTGATGTTAATTTTTGTAACCCAGCAGATCTGTCTGATGTGCGGGTAAATGACAACTTGTTGGTTTTATCTTGCAGGTGAGTACTTAGAGAAGATCATCCCATTGGTGGTGAAGTTCTGCAATGTTGATGACGATGAATTGAGGGAATATTGCATACAAGCTTTCGAGTCTTTCGTACGGAGGTCAGTCTACATCTCCATCTAACCGTTGATACCAGATGATATTAAATTGATTCTCATGATATTATAATGTATGAGTTATTGGAGTTATTTAGTAATGACTACACTATTTTTTTTTTTTTTTTGTGAGTAGTAGTAGTATAGATTATAAGATTACCAACAAAAATATAGCAGATGATAAACCAAGTTTCACTTTTGCATGACTTGATGATATTTTGTGTAATAAAAAAAAAAACTCTTATTGATTATGATTCTCAGGTGTCCGAAGGAAGTCTACCCACATGTCCCAACAGTCATTAGCATCTGTCTTAAGTATCTGACCTATGACCCCAACTACAACTATGACGACGAGGATGAAGATGAGAATGCAATGGATGCTGACGGTGTAGACGAAGATTATCAAGGTACGAGGAGGGGCATTTCTCTTCTCTGTCTGAGGGAAGAAGGATTTATTCTCTCTCCTGAACCAAAAGTCTGTTTAGCTGTAGGTTACCAGCTCAGTTCATAAGTTCTGGTGTGTCGTAGCCTCTGCTGGTGGCATAAAAATAATAAAAACCCTTGGGTTTATTTCTCCACGTTTTTGGGGAAAACCATTAGTGACTTTGAAAGCAGCATCTTGATAATGCAGCTGTTGGAGAGGCAGTCTGTCCCTGTATGAGGACTGAAAAGTTGGACATCTGTAGAGACTGCCAGACGATCAGAAATTAGCTTGTTATTGGAATGAATGGACGATGGCGACTTGTCCGGTCTAGCAGCTTTGAATAATGCTTAAGCCTTCGTAGCCGGTTAAATTGGCTCTGAGATTGGGGTTGGGGGGTACTGATTGTCCTGTAATGTCCAGACAGGCTTAAACATTTGCCACCATTCATCTGTTACCTTAGAGATTGTCAAGCAGACACCTTTTGACTCTCCTAAATGCTTGTGCTTAGCATGGCATGCCCCTTTCTGTGACACAGGTTGTGAATTCTCTGAATGAAAATGCTTTTATAACCATTAGTGCTCTGAAGCACAGCTGAGTTTGGATGTGCTTCGTGTTGCATGTTGAAAGTCTTGGAATGAAGTGTTTCATGTGGAAGTATGGTTGAAGAAATGCAGGTTGCAGGAACAATATTGTAATGACAAGCCCTGTCCAAAAGCTTGAGTTTGACATCCACTGCCTTCATGAATGCCTTTGGTATACTTGATCTTTTTTGGCATCAAAAATGTTTAATCTCAGCCAATACTGGAGTGTTGTTTTCATCCATAAATCATATTCATACCTATTTGTTATTTTCTTTTCAATAACTGATTGTGCTGACTACGCACTAGCTTGTAAGCAGCCTTGGGAGGCTCAAACAGGTTGGCAGCAGATATGAGGGTACATTTGTTTTCCTCTCAGAAGCCCACGCTCTTTGTGTTGCTGAAGCAGAGGGTTCAGGGGACAAACTTGTTGGCCTGTATGTTCAACAGTGTCTGAGTGTTAACAGAAATTATTTTCAGGACTGCTAGCTTGGAACTGAAGTACCCATGCCATCTATTGTGAACAAAATGGATTGTAGCAGTTTATTCAAATAAGCGACTGTGATTATGATATCATCTAACTCATGTGATCCAAACAGGAAGTGATGATGAGTACAGTGACGATGACGACATGAGTTGGAAAGTGAGGAGAGCAGCAGCAAAGTGCTTGGATGCCGTGGTGAGCACACGACATGAGATGTTACCGGAGTTCTACCGCACTGTTTCTCCAGCGCTCATTGCCCGCTTTAAAGAGCGGGAAGAAAACGTCAAGGCAGATGTTTTCCATGCCTACCTGTCCTTACTCAAGCAAACACGCCCTGCCCAGAGCTGGCTCTGTGATCCGGATGCCATGGAACAGGGAGAAACTCCTCTTACAATGCTTCAAAGTCAGGTAGGGAGAGACATACTTGTTTTTAATCTAGTACTGCTAGTTTATACAGACACACAGATACATTCCTTTGAATCATTGCAATATACTGTGGAGAGTATTTGTAGACAGTAACAACATTACTTCATACTCTTGGGCTTTCTAATTATGTAAGTTTATTTATAAGGGTGATATTTTGTGTGCCTTTGCAGGTGTCCATGATAGTAAAAGCACTGCACAAACAGATGAAGGAGAAAAGTGTTAAGACCCGGCAGTGCTGCTTCAACATGCTGACAGAACTAGTGAATGTGCTGCCAGGGGCCCTGACGCAGCATATTCCTGTTCTCATCCCAGGTATGTGCCGCAGGCAAGCTACTAAATGTTAAAGAGAGTAGAGTCATTCCATCCATTATCATATGCTTAATTCTTGACAAGGTTGATCAGCATTTTACCTGTGACCTTTTTAAAAGCTCAGTGGTGTAAACCTTGGAATGATAAAGATTTTTATTTTGGTTGGAAATTGCATGTAGCCATTATGTTGTGCATTTGGAGTGACTTTGTAAATTTTATTCCATCTAGGAATCATATTTTCTCTCAACGATAAGTCAAGCTCTTCAAATCTGAAGATCGATGCCCTGTCTTGCTTGTATGTGATCCTGTGCAACCATCAGCCTCAAGTCTTCCACCCCCATGTTCAGGCTATAGTGCCTCCTGTAGTTGCTTGTGTGGGTGATCCCTTTTATAAGATCACCTCTGAAGCACTGCTGGTCACCCAGCAGTTGGTCAAAGTCATTAGGCCCCTGGATCAAACAGATGTTTTTGATGCCTCGCCATACATTTCTGACCTTTTTGCTTGCACCATTAAAAGGCTGAAGGCAGCAGATATCGACCAGGAAGTTAAAGAGCGAGCTATTTCTTGTATGGGGCAAATTATCTGCAACCTTGGTGATAGCCTTGGTGCAGACCTACCGGGCACTCTCCACATCTTCCTAGAGCGACTAAAGAATGAGATAACAAGGCTGACCACCGTCAAAGCTCTCACACTCATTGCAGGGTCACCGCTGAAGATCAACCTTAGGCCCATCTTGGGTGAGGCTGTTCCCATTCTTGCCTCCTTCCTACGAAAGAACCAACGAGCGTTGAAACTAAGCACACTGGCTGCACTGGACATTCTGGTCAAGAACTACAGCGATAGTGTAACACCGGCCATGATTGACGCTGTACTGGCTGAGCTGCCACCTCTTATCAATGAAAGCGATATGCATGTCTCCCAGATGGCTATCAGCTTCCTCACCACTCTTGCACGAGTCCACCCCGATTCACTGTCTAAGATAAGTGGCTCTATTTTGGCTGAACTCATAGCTTTGGTTCGTTCACCGTTGCTGCAAGGTGGCGCTCTTAGCGCCATGCTGGAATTCTTCAAGGCTCTTGTAGCTACAGGAACTGCCAGCTTGGGCTACATGGATCTGCTACGTATGCTAACAGGTCCTGTGTATGCCCAGAGTACAGCGCTCACCCATAAGCAATCCTACTACTCCATTGCAAAGTGCGTGGCCGCTCTTACTCGTGCTTGTCCTAAAGAGGGCCCTGCAGTGGTGGGACAGTTCATTCAAGATGTGAAGAACTCACGCTCCACTGACTCCATCCGATTGCTGGCTCTGCTTTCCCTTGGAGAGGTCGGCCATCACGTTGATCTGAGCGGTCAGCCCGAGCTGAAAACAGTCATACTGGATGCCTTCTCTTCAGCCAGCGAAGAGGTCAAATCAGCAGCTTCATATGCGTTAGGCAGCATCAGCGTGGGGAACCTCCCGGAGTACCTACCCTTTGTCCTGCAAGAGATCTCTGGCCAACCCAAGCGACAGTACCTGCTGTTGCACTCTCTCAAGGAAATCATCAGCTCTGCCTCGGTGGCAGGGATTAAACCGTATGTTGAAAATGTGTGGGCGCTGTTGCTCAAACACTGCGAGTGTACAGAAGAAGGCACAAGGAACGTGGTAGCTGAATGTCTGGGAAAGTTAACACTCATCGACCCAGAGACCCTTCTGCCCAGGCTAAAAGGCTATCTCTTATCAGGTGATTGTCAAACTCTGCCTGTTAATTCTGTATCACAAAGACTTTGTTAAATGAAAATTTAATTACTATTTAGATGGTTTTTATATCACAAATTGTTTCTCATAAATCTCAGAGTTTTGATTGAAGTGTTCTCTTTCTCCCCAGGATCATCTTATGCCAGGAGCTCTGTAGTCACAGCTGTTAAATTCACAATTTCTGATCACCCACAGACAATTGACCCCCTTCTTAAAAACTGCATAGGCAAGTGCTGTTATCAGTTGGTTTTCTCCTTTTGGAAATATATATTTTTCTCTTACGCCAAGTTCAAATTTTGAATTTTGTCCAGAACACACATTTTAGAACTGGTTTTAATTTGAGTATTTTTTTTAAATATATTTCTAGGGGATTTCTTGAAAACATTGGAAGATCCAGACCTCAATGTACGAAGAGTGGCTCTAGTTACCTTCAACTCTGCAGCTCATAACAAACCTTCTCTTATTCGAGACCTGTTGGATACAGTTCTCCCTCATTTGTACAATGAGACCAAAGTGCGCAAGGATTTAATCAGAGAGGTAATCTGCCCTTTGTCCATAGCCTTTTGCTTTACTGTCTTTTTAAAACCTCAAAGCTCAGTGACACCCGTCTCTTTCTAGGTTGAGATGGGTCCGTTCAAACACACAGTGGACGATGGTCTGGACATCCGGAAGGCTGCATTTGAATGCATGTACACTCTATTAGACAGTTGCCTTGATAGACTTGACATCTTTGAGTTCTTAAACCATGTTGAAGACGGACTTAAGGACCATTACGATATCAAGGTAAGTCATCAAACTCGACCCATGAATCTTTCATGAGACACAGGCTTTTTGCCATGCAGATCATTTAGTGAGCACAGATGATGAAAGAGTGAATTGATTAACAGAGATTCAGTGTGCGGTCATCAAAGGCATAAATGCATAATGCAACAGACATGGTCCAACTTTATTTTAAATGTACTTATTACCAGGTGTACTTGCATCATAATGAAGCGGGAGCATTAACTATTTTAATGCAATTGAGGACTTTGTGCTAGAAAATATGTAGTTTTATACGATTCATTTGTTTACCTATACACTTTTAACAGGAATTATCAAATTATCATGTATTTACCTAGCAAGCCATGGGTATTTGATAGTTACAAGGAACTTTAGTGGGACCAAATGCATGTGCGTAGATTCATTATTCACAAAGGTTTATAGGTCTTTTTGCTCTATTAATGTGTTTACAGATGCTGACGTTCCTCATGCTGGCCAGATTATCTAGTCTGTGTCCCAGTGCAGTGCTACAGAGGTTGGACAGACTTGTAGAGCCGCTTAGGGCGACATGCACCACAAAGGTAAGCAAAATATTCCGCAAACACCAAAATCAGACATAGTGCAGCTTCTTTGTATGACATTAGAGGAAATCTGAATTGAGCTGCGTCTGTGGTTTCCATAGTGGGTGAAAGTTTGAATTTAGTTTGCAATATTTGCCAATCCTGTTTCCCCTTTTTTCTCAACAGTTCCTCTTTTTCTCAGTTATCACAGACTACTGGAAAGGTCATCAAATAGTGATGCCAATTCATTGGTCAAAAAAGTGAGAGTCCTTTGATTTCTAATTATGTTCTTTCTCAGGTAAAAGCCAACTCTGTGAAGCAGGAGTTTGAGAAGCAGGACGAGCTCAAACGATCTGCCATGCGGGCAGTAGTGGCCTTGCTAACCATCCCAGAGGCAGAGAAGAGCCCCCTAATGAGCGAGTTCCAATCTCAGATCAGCTCCAACCCTGAGCTGGCTGCCATCTTTGACAGCATCCAGAGGGACTCCTCCAGCGCCAACATGGAATCCATGGACACCAGTTAAACGACTAAGACAACATACCCATTACCATCGCTCTTGAGAAAATCCACAAAGAAAAACCAACCCTGGGGGACCCTTGTATTGTTCCATGCATTGCACTGAATCAAAAATAGGAGGAAAATAAAATCTAAAATTAAGAAAAGAAAAAAACTAATGAAAAGAGAGACATGTGTTCTCTTAAGCTTCAAAGCCACATTCTTTGTTTTTCTATAAACAGCAGGAAATCGCTTCAGTTGTTCATTGTTCTCCAATTTTTAAATTTTTTTCTTGTTCATTTTCATAATTCCTGAGGTCCTGCACTCACAGAGGTGCAGAGGGACTTACTAGGTTACCTGAAAATGAATTGACCACAGTATTTGTGTTACCATGGGAGATTTGTTCTTTACATTGTAGGCTGCTGATGACTTAAATCGGGATCTACAGGGGTAAACGATAGCAGTTTGAATCATTTCCAGGACCATGTTTTTTTTTTCCCGTCATGTTTCTTATCAGACAAGTTTTATTAGGTTTTTGTACGATTTGAATGTCATCTCCTCTTTTTACTGTTGACAACTTAAGTACAGAGCGAGACAAATCTTCGAAATATTATCCTGAAGAGGTGTGGCATAGTTAGGGATTTCATTGGATGAGTGACTGCTTATTTTTCCTTCACTGCATTTCATTACATTCCCACTGTCCGCAGAATTGCCAGTCATCGGCATGTGTCACACATCCAGAGATTTGTTCTTTACATTCTAGGCTGCTGATGACTTAAATCGGGATCTACAGGGGTAAACGATAGCACTCAGTGAGTTTGAATCATTTCCAGGACCATGTTTTTTTTTTCCCGTCATGTTTCTTATCAGACAAGTTTTATTAGGTTTTTGTACGATTTGAATGTCATCTCCTCTTTTTACTGTTGACAACTTAAGTACAGAGCGAGACAAATCTTCGAAATATTATCCTGAAGAGGTGTGGCATAGTTAGGGTATTTCATTGGATGAGTGACTGCTTATTTTTCCTTCACTGCATTTCATTACATTCCCACTGTCCGCAGAATTGCCAGTCATCGGCATGTGTCACACATCCAGAGAAATGAGCATTCAGCTGCACACGATTTGCATAATATTTTTCTTTTTCTATTTGATGACAGTTTTGTTTAGCTCCGGCATATAGAGGTGAAAAATAACATCAAACATTGTTATGAGAAAATATTGCCCTGTATGGAACGCACATATGTGAATAAAATGAGTGGAGAATATTCTCTCAGGTGCTCGACTGTATTCTAAAACCATAAGGTTGTTGTTCTCGCTGTTTAGATCCACTATTATATTGCCTTGTTTGAACTGCTCACCTGTAACATTGGTTGGGAATAGAGCTAGTTTAATTTACCACAATACTCTTGTGTTTAGTGTGCAGGTCTCTTTTTAAGGATATCTGTATGTTGGGGAAAGGAACACCATCATAGATATCACCGTATAGCTTACCAGTGGGTGACTGAAGTTTGAATCTGATGCCCTGGAAAGCAGTGTGTAGAATACACACCGTCTAGGTTTATTTGTGTAGTCATGTACGGACCGCGTTCTACATCCATTAAAGTATTACCGTATGGCAATGTTCCTCCATAAGAAATCAATAAAAGTTCCATTGCCTGCATCTAAATGTCATTTTATGGTCCTTCAAGTTCAGTTAAGAACCATAATAATGGCTGATGCCTATTACGCACAAAAATGACAAGAGCTGGCTGAAATGGCTAGTTCCAATTTGCTTTACTGACTTTATAGGTGCTCTTGTTACATTGAGCACTTTTGAAGAAGAACTACTCTGGATTTGAAAAAGGTTAGTAGCATCACTTTTGTTTGAGGCTCTTTGTACCCCATCTACATTTCATTTAAGTTGTCTCTGAAATAATACATTTGGTTGCAGATAAATTCCGATCACAAGTCCATACACGTTTTCCATTATCTTTCATATTATTAATCTTTCATAAATTATTTTTTTAAAGGAACTGTTGTACCAAAAATTACATTCCATTCTCTAACAAAATCCAGCATTAGGACATTTTCTGATGTGTTACTATGGACATATGACCCCCCCCCCCCCCCCCCCCCCCCCCCCCCCAACACCTTACTCTTTTTTTTTTTACTGACTTTATAGGTGTTCTTGTTACATTGAGCACTTTTGAAGAAGAACTACTCTGGATTTGAAAAAGGTTAGTAGCATCACTTTTGTTTGAGGCTCTTTGTACCTCATCTACATTTAATTTAAGTTGTCTCTGAAATAATACATTTGGTTGCAGATAAATTCCGATCACAAGTCCATACACGTTTTCCATTATCTTTCATATTATTAATCTTTCATAAATGATTTTTTAAAGGAACTGTTGTACCAAAAATTACATTCCATTCTCTAACAAAATCCAGCATTAGGACATTTTCTGATGTGTTACTATGGACATATGACACCCCCCCCCCCCCCCCCCCTCCCACCGCCA
>NW_015505180.1:1618525-1637386 GCF_001515645.1 Sinocyclocheilus grahami
ATGCATACTGCTATTGTTACTTTAATTCACAAGTTCTCAAAAAAAAAACACGAGCACGTATGGGGCAAGATACGCCCTGTATGTACGCCCTCTACATGTTTGTTTTATTGAGAACTTTTGAAATAAAGTTATAACACGCCCAGTATGCTTTGTCGGCACAAACAGTTGCTTTGGAGGGCATGCTCTGTGGGTCATATTTCCATAACAAAATAACAGAAAATGTTCTAATGCAGGACCTAGTCAGCTCTGCTGTCTGCCCTCACTCATTCTGTATTGCTCATTAGAAAAACAAAGCAACACTGCAAAGGTCATCGACTCTACCTATGCATGGTGAAGAAGCCCTGGCAGTTCTTTTCTATAAGCTTACAAAAACTAAAATATCAGCATTTCAACATGCCATGGTGGACAAACAGGCTAACCTGTGAGCAGAAGAGTCAAAAACAGGGGTTTGAACTGCTTCTACCAGGGTGCTGGAAGCATGAAAGTACATTAGCAGTTTGTCGTCGCTTAAATGAACCCACTTCCAATTTGCACGCTAATGAGTCACGCAAATGCTATTAAAGGCCAATTTACAGTGGCCTGATTTGCATCAGAGGTGTGAGGGCTAATGCACAGCCATGATCATTCGCTCATCAGGACAGATGTAGGCCAAGGTGTCCTTCATGTTAATGTTAATTTTAGATATTTCCATGAGTGTTCCATTAAATTTTGTACCACAGAAAGTTGTCGACATTTCAACCAATTCTACGTTTAAAAAGCTTGCTTTCTAAAAAAAAAGACAATAAAAAGCCTGTGGTACACAGCCTCCCTCTTCCAAACTGTGTATATGTGATCATATCGTTTTGAGCCAGCCAAAAAAGGCTAATCTTCATTATAGATGAAATGTGTTTTGTAATGATGACGAAGTGTTTGTCTGCACTGCCCTATGGGAGATCACAGCAGGAGGCCGTAAAAAAGCACACTGCAGATTAATGCGTCCCTACTGCTGACAGATCCTTCATGGCCTGCTGAGCAGCTGCTTGTAGCTGCTTTAAAGCCTGAAGCTTAATGTTTCACCTCTAAGTCGGATTTAAACAATGCAAGGAGACCTCACCCCCTAAAGAGGAATATAACTCATATCATCTCACTAATGACGCTTACACTAGCTACATGCAGAGTAAAGCCTCATGGCAAATGTCTGTATTTTGAGGCAGTTTCTCAGAATTGGAGAGGATGATTATTGTTGCTTTTTTGGGGGTATGTCATGAGCCGATTCTGTGGCCAGGAAACCAACGTCAAAAGTTAAGTGAGTCCTCGTCTTTTACTGTGTTGTATAATAATCTGTATTATTGTGAGTCACTGTTTGTTTTGTTTGCTCTGATATTAATGGCCCTTTGCAAATCATTTCACAAAAAGGGGTTGTTCTCAACTCTGTGTGGGGTTCCAGGACAGAACCAGCCACCAGCCAATCAGCAGCTGAGAGCTTTGTTGTCTTTGATTTTGACTGGTCTGTTGGGGTGGTCATGGTAATGTCCTGATTTCAGTAGTTTGGACTGTCCTTAGTATGAGGCGGCAGCCAGCCTTTCCACTGAGCGGTCTTGATATTCTGCATGTCTGTGGTAAGTTTTACAAGATTTATCTTTAACAGATGTTTTTCGAAAGTCATCCTGACACCAAAAACAGGATATTTGGCTTACTCTAAGGTACTTTTGTTGCACTTTCAAGAACTTCAAATGTTCAAATAAGTGTTTTTATCAGAACTGTGAGGTGCACATGGCGGTGTTACAAATCTGTGCTAAATGGTGTGTATTTTATTACAATATTATATTGTTTTATTTGTTGTTGGCTGCAATGCTAGAATACACTAATTTCTTTAGTTTCCATGCTAAATCATCTTTAATCTGTCACTGACAAATATCAAATGGAGAAAAAGGAAATTTGAGGTTTAGTGAAATGGGCAGGCAACATGCTTTATATTTCATGGTGGATTGTGTGTTTGATTGATATCTGAAAGCATGAGATTGATTTAAAACAATCCTGATGTATCAGTAGATGAATTATCTCCACTGTGGCCCAAAAATATATTTTCAATGCACATGCATTGAATTTCTGCAATGAATCACCTATTTATATGTTAACAGACTTCTTGAAGACTAATGGATTTCTTGAAATCCTTTTGGTAAAGATAAGAGCTGAATTATTGGTCAAGAATATCTTTAATTAAACAATTATTTATAGGAGGGAGAGGTTTAGTAGTATTGATTAAAGTTTATTTGGTAATTATGAATCTGGGATTTTTGTCTGTCATCTAACAACTTGTTCTCTTTAAGGGTAAATAAGAATCAGGATGGGCTTTTCTGTCAAAGGCGTTCCTATGGATGGGAATGGAGACTGGTAATATTTTCTGTGCTGTTAATATGCAACAAGAATGCAAATATTTAAAAATAATATTTATGTTGCAATACATTCCCGTATATGGTTATAGAAACATTTAGTATGTTACAAACAGAACAAACAGTAAAATACCCATTTATATAGCTAACATCACAGTTGAGGTTACTTTCAAAGTAAATATATCAAATCTTATTTATATCACTTGCTCTGTCAACAGGCCCTCCAAAAAAATTAGGAAACACAGAAGTCAGTCACCTTTTCGTGATGTTTCACCTGTACCATCGCATTTCTCAGAACCGGCCTCATGCTTGCAACACAGGGTAAAACTACAGAATCATTAAGACCACTGACCATTAAACTCTATATTTGACAATTGTCCCTGGTAGCCATCACCCATAATAAAGCAATTTCAATGTATGCCCATTTACTTGGATAGTATGCTTGTAATAAATGGGATAATGTCGCAAAATAAACACCTTGGTACATAATGAACCTATTCAACCTGTTATGATTTATTTTGCAATAATGACCTGCTGACTGTACATTATATCACACATGATACGGCAGCTACAACATCCTATGGACATGTGAGCCAATTCTGCTTGTTTTGCATAGGATGTTATTGCCAGCCTTCCCTGTCTCCCTGGTGTAAAGGGGCCACTCGGGGATGAAGATGACGATGACGATGACGATGTTCGGAGTCACAAGAGCTTGCCAGCGGTAATGACAGGATTAACCCTCCAACCCAGAGAAAAGAGGTCATACAGACAATCTAAGAATCACATCACATCCGGTTTACCCCCTCTCATAAGCGCCAGGTACTAAATACAGTTCATTTTATGTATATAACTGGTTCCCTTTGTAAGCAACGTTTTAACAAAATAATTCACCCTCAAGTTCTAAATCTGAATTATTCCTGTAATACAGACACCACTAATTGATTACCAATGTCAATACTCAATGGCATAATATGCTCAGTGCTGGTATAAACACATGATTACCAGGTGCAGTTTGATTGTGAGAGGCACTGGATGCAAAACTGTCCCCAAATTCCCACCAGTCACTAAATCCAGGAATACTTGGAAGGAAACAGACCCCCCAAGACCACCTTGTAGGTCTGGATGCAGGTATTGGCACCTTTTTCCCTTAAAATGTTAGCGTATGCTAGTACATTTCAAGTACATTTTATTTTACTTTATAAAAATTTAAGTCACACCACTGTGGACTTAAAACCGTGAGCTCATAGATCAAATCAACCATCTATTGACTGGCCATCTAAATCCTGGCGATAAGAACAGGACTTTGCAGCAGAATTCAATGCCCTTAGCTTTTGGGCTGGAGGAATGATAAGTTCTTTCACACTTGTCACTGTGTAGGCAGGGGACTCTTTTTTCATAGTTTGACTTCGTTCTGCTTTTAGGGCTCTGTTAAATTCACAGAACAAAAATGAAAAGGCACAGTCAATATCTTGCCCGGCAGATATGTGCAGAGTCATTTTCTGCTTATTAATGATTTAAAGCCTGGTTAGTCTTGGCGTCACGTGGGCAAGTATTTTTCTGCTTTGCTCATTTATTTGAGGCTGTGAGGTGTGAGGGAGAGAGAGCAGAGTTCAGCGCTGAGAACTGAGAGGGAGAGCGAGGGCATTTAGATGTCTATTTACTACTATCAGCCCCCACAGCAGGGCTAATAAACTGAAATTAAAGTGTCCCAATAAAGTGGAATTACACAGAGCAACCAACAGCTCAGTCAGGTCTGCTTGTAAAGTATGTTTAAATGCCTCACTTTGGTAGATATGGGACTTAAGAGCAATAAGGTTCAGATGTCTCTGCTTGCCCGGACCATTACTGATAAATACGTTTAGTAACTGAAATGGTAATTGAATTTGGATCTTAATGTGATTGAAAACCTGATAACCTTTCCTGTAGTGGAACTTTCTGTGGCGCACCCATAGCCAACTATGCAGACAAGGATCTGCAATATATAGTGATAATATGGTGATATCATTTCAGAAAAAAAAGAACGCTTTAGCTTAATATGTGATGGATGATTCTGGACCATTTTCACTGATTTTCTCTTGAAGCTATAGACTTTGTTTGTGTTATAGATTTGTGTCGCTTGCATCTGACCCAAGTTTCTGACATTCATACTAAAAAGGCAAACTCTGCCACTAAACCGTTCTCTATTTAATCTGTAAAAGTTTTTTAGTGCACTGCTATGATGTTGTTAAAGTGTTATGGGTAGTTGTTAGAATGTTTCTAAGCAGGTACTAGAGTGTTCTGAGCCATTGTTAGTCGTTGTTAGGTGTTCTGCAGGTTGCCAGGTGCAAACTGGCCCCTAAAGTCTGTATGTTATTCCGGTCATTAGATATAAGACATTAGATACAAGTCTTTGGAATTTTTTCTCCTTATTTATTGTCCACCGGGCAAAAGTATGTTTGCTTAGAAAAGTAATAGCATAAATTCTTGAGCCACTCAATTTGAGTTATCATTCTTCTTTGTAGAACAACATAAATGATGAGCACATGAAACATACCTAAAGTTTTGCAAGAAACTAAGCAAGCATCACTAATTACATAGCTGGTGCCAATCAAAGTGTGCATGCCTGTTAGTTTTATACTGTTTTTAAAAGATTGTAGTGTTTAAATGTCTAATTATTGTTATTCTCTTATGAAAAAGGCCGGACAAAATGGAATTCAGTTCAGCTAAACCTATTCATGCAAAAATTGTACCTGTCGAGCAGACGTCTCTCTCTGTCAAGGTGCACAGTGTTCAAGGAAATGGGCCCCGCTTGCTTCCTGCCAAAGCCTCTGGAGTGTCCCCGAGATCTCGACTCACTTTCCAAAGTCCTGTAGTGCAGGCAGTGTACCCTATCAGTCCTGACACCACGCAACAGATGAGGCAGACTGACAGAGCGTGCCAGCCCCTGAGGTCTGTGATGAAAAAAGTACCAAACAGAGGAGTATTTCACTGCCCACTGGCGGCCCACATGCTGGAGCCATTTTCTGGGTTCCAGGAGCATCTGTGCCGCCAGATCCTACACTCTCCACTGCCTTATCGTGCAGCTCTGCCACAGGTCCACATTCCTTGTCACCAGGACCAGGTAGATCTGTTACCTGCACACAGGGGCCCATACGGTTCCCTGAGGGAACGCACTGTGGAGCTGTGCAACTCTCAAGGACAGAAACTTCCCAAAATCACCATGACTTGCCCAACACCTTCTCCAAAATACCTGTGCCGCACAGAATTTCAGAGGCAGCTTGAAGGATGAACCAAGATGGCTGCAGAGTAAACTGACATGCTTAAAGGGACTTTAGTGCTGCTCAGTGCAGTTCAAAGTTAATATTGCTCTGTGCACAAAGGATTACAAAAATATCACCAAAGTTCACCAAGATCAACAATTCATCTTGTTCACGTTAAGAGACAATAAAGCCAAAACAGATGCCTGTGCAATCTCTTGGCACTTTTCCTGATTGCTCAGCGATGATTGGACTCATGGTCATAATGCTCTCCTGTGCACAGCTCAGTTATTGCTGTATAACCAATCATCTTTCATCTGGTTGCCATGGAAGCCCTAAGGATCATTAAACCGTTGGAACTGGACCCTGGGGGCTGCACTGTTCTACAGGTACAGGAAGTGCCTCAGAGGAGCTTTATAAAGTCATGCCATACAATTTCCTGGGTGTTAGGATCCCCAGGTGTAGGAATCATAAGTCTGTCTTACTGAGGGGGAATGTAATAATTTTTCTTTCCCCCACTTTCCATGGGCTTTCATTTCTTCTTTAAAATCAATACAATTTTCTCAGTTGAGTAGAATCTACTGTGAAATAGGGGGCCAAGGGAAATTTTTACATTTTCCATCATAGCCTGCTACAGATGTATCTGCCATCCTTTGGTATAAGAATGTGTATTTGTGTGTATGTGTACATGTGTATCTGCTAGAAGTGACTGTACCATTAATAGACCTATGAGAGAGTAATATTGACTTATTCAAAGAAGTCACCTTCATTACATCACCTATCATAGCAGAGGTTGGGGATAATTGCAACACTTTTACAACAACTTTGTAATCTTGCAAGAGTAGTATGTGTTTAAAGCAAAATAATATATTACATTATAAGTAACATTATAAAAGAAAATTATTTTATATTGATTAGATTATAGTCTGGAGATTCATACTTTGATGATATAATGTTCATTGCACATTTGATCTGAATTTTAATTCAATTAAATAATGATTTTTATTTTTTAAAAAGTGTTACTATTGCCCCCAACCTCATTGCCATCTTGCCATATTGTATAGTGAATATCAAGGAGGTAGAAAGTAATTGGTTTGTCTTGAAAATTTCTTAGCAGTGAATTGATTTCACTTTTTCTAAGGCTTAAAGAGAATTTAACTGAGGATATGTTGAATTTGTGTCATTGCTACCACATATTTGCGATCTACACTCTAAAAAATGCTGGGTTAACCCCAACCTCATTGCCATCTTGCCATATTGTATAGTGAATATCAAGGAGGTAGAAAGTAATTGGTTTGTCTTGAAAATTTCTTAGCAGTGAATTGATTTCACTTTTTCTAAGGCTTAAAGAGAATTTAACTGAGGATATGTTGAATTTGTGTCATTGCTACCACATATTTGCGATCTACACTCTAAAAAATGCTGGGTTAAAAAGGGACAAACCCACCTATTGGGTTGTTTTGACCCCAACCGCTGGGTCAAAACAACCCAATAGCTGGGTTTGTCCCTTTTTAACCCAGCGCTGGGTTATATTTAACCCAGGATGAACCAAGATGGCTGCAGAGTAAACTGACATGCTTAAAGGGACTTTAGTGCTGCTCAGTGCAGTTCAAAGTTAATATTGCTCTGTGCACAAAGGATTACAAAAATATCACCAAAGTTCACCAAGATCAACAATTCATCTTGTTCACGTTAAGAGACAATAAAGCCAAAACAGATGCCTGTGCAATCTCTTGGCACTTTTCCTGATTGCTCAGCGATGATTGGACTCATGGTCATAATGCTCTCCTGTGCACAGCTCAGTTATTGCTGTATAACCAATCATCTTTCATCTGGTTGCCATGGAAGCCCTAAGGATCATTAAACCGTTGGAACTGGACCCTGGGGGCTGCACTGTTCTACAGGTACAGGAAGTGCCTCAGAGGAGCTTTATAAAGTCATGCCATACAATTTCCTGGGTGTTAGGATCCCCAGGTGTAGGAATCATAAGTCTGTCTTACTGAGGGGGAATGTAATAATTTTTCTTTCCCCCACTTTCCATGGGCTTTCATTTCTTCTTTAAAATCAATACAATTTTCTCAGTTGAGTAGAATCTACTGTGAAATAGGGGGCCAAGGGAAATTTTTACATTTTCCATCATAGCCTGCTACAGATGTATCTGCCATCCTTTGGTATAAGAATGTGTATTTGTGTGTATGTGTACATGTGTATCTGCTAGAAGTGACTGTACCATTAATAGACCTATGAGAGAGTAATATTGACTTATTCAAAGAAGTCACCTTCATTACATCACCTATCATAGCAGAGGTTGGGGATAATTGCAACACTTTTACAACAACTTTGTAATCTTGCAAGAGTAGTATGTGTTTAAAGCAAAATAATATATTACATTATAAGTAACATTATAAAAGAAAATTATTTTATATTGATTAGATTATAGTCTGGAGATTCATACTTTGATGATATAATGTTCATTGCACATTTGATCTGAATTTTAATTCAATTAAATAATGATTTTTATTTTTTAAAAAGTGTTACTATTGCCCCCAACCTCATTGCCATCTTGCCATATTGTATAGTGAATATCAAGGAGGTAGAAAGTAATTGGTTTGTCTTGAAAATTTCTTAGCAGTGAATTGATTTCACTTTTTCTAAGGCTTAAAGAGAATTTAACTGAGGATATGTTGAATTTGTGTCATTGCTACCACATATTTGCGATCTACACTCTAAAAAATGCTGGGTTAAAAAGGGACAAACCCACCTATTGGGTTGTTTTGAACCCAACCGCTGGGTCAAAACAACCCAATAGCTGGGTTTGTCCCTTTTTAACCCAGCGCTGGGTTATATTTAACCCAGCATTTTTAAGAGTGTAAAGACATTTTGTATTTTACAATTGCCCTCGGCCCAACCCTCTAATTATTTACCATGTAAAGCTGCCATGTCATTTAAAAGTCAGTTCTAACCAGAACGCTTTCATGATTCTAATATTTTACTTTTATTCAGACTCGTACTTTTGAAGAGGAGAGTGTGTAAGTGATTTCTAATGATTATCTTAGCGACAAGTTCTAAATTCAGTGGATAAATTCTAATTGTGCATTTAATAAAAGATTAAAGGGATAGGGGAACTTTACTTGTTCACATTATTGCTTAAAACAATTGTCCAATGACCAGCTTCAGTTTTTGACCCAGCACTGTGTTGTCATGCAGAAATAAAACACATATATGGGATGGTTAACCCAAAAATGAAATTTACCCCATGATTTACTCACCCTAAAGCCATCCTATAGGTGTATATAACTTTCTTCTTTCAGACGAATACAATTGGAGTTATATTAATAAATGTCTTGGCACTTCCAAGCTTTATAATGGCAGTGAATGGGGGTCGAGATTTTGAAGCCCAAAAAAGCGCATCCATCCATCATAAAAGTACTCCAGTCCACACAGCTCCAGGGGGTTAATAAAGGCCTTAATAATTAATCCAGTGGGTTAATGAAGGCTAATTAAAATTTTTGGGTGAACTATCCCTTTAAGTTAAATGTGTTTTTATATATGGTCCTTGTTGTTAATGCCAATAACAATAATGATAAAGTTCAAGTTATAGATAACTTATAAATTTGATTCAAACCACTTCATACAGCATCAAAATATTTTTTGATACGTGTATATATTTGCAGATTTACAGTGCCTTCTTAAACTCTGCCAACCTGTCAATAAAAGTATCAATAAAAATAGAAATAAAATTGAATAAGTTTATGTTTATAACTAATCATTGCTGATTGTTTTTAAAATGCCCATATTTGAACTATTCTGTTGTAAATTTAAATGAGGTTAAACTGAAATATGTTTGCATTCCTCCATCCTTGTGGTCAGCCCAGGGTGGGCCAAGCTCATGATTGGGTGGACCACGCCCCCCTGTAGAGCCGAGTCTGTCTCACAGCGCTGTTAGGATGGCTTCCAAGTGCACAGTCTGGAACGGCAAGGCAAAAAATGTCACAACGGTGAATTGCAAAGCATGCTTGTGATCTCCACTGCTACTTCACCAATGCGGTCAGAGCAGAATTGTCACATTCTTCGTTCTTCAGTCATAGCACATGAAATAGAGTGGCTCTGAGGTGTTACGAGGTGAGGAATGTGTCCTTGATATTGAAAAGGATAGAAGTGCTTTCCAACGGCAGGAACATGTGTAACAACCTATGCATGCTCATCTCTTTTCCCAGTAGTAAGCAAACCCATCACACAACCTAGGCAAACAGCAGCCCAGGCTTAGCTTCATTGCTGAGTCAGTGTGTGTGTGTGTGTGTGTATATGTGAGTGAGCAAGCATGTGGCCTGTTTCGCAGGTCTTATTTCTCCTGCTGTAATCGTGTATGGGAGTAACAGCTCCCTGGCTTCATGCTCCGATTATCTGGTCAGACATTACCCACAGCTCCGTCCCCCCCCACAGCCTTGTACTGCCTGACCCTTTTCTCTCCAACTGACAGGCATTCTTCTCATTCCTAGGGAATAATGCCGGATGGGCCCTATGTTGAACACACTGACCCAACTGCCAAATGACCATATAAAAAGTTGGTACAATAATAACACTTTCTCAGGAAATCTATAAGCAAATATGGTTAGTCTACTCCAATGGAAAAGTCTCACTAGGGGAAAATATGAGTAAATAAATAAACCCGTTAGCGATGTGTTGGAATAGATTTACCACTAGAGGGCATAACCAGCTTTTTCCTGGCAAATCTCAAGGGTTATATTGTGCAATGTAACTTGTTAACCACATGATGACAGCATAAATCTTGTATTTAATTAGCATATCAAAATAATAATAATAATAAATCTATACCTTCAGAATAACTCCTTGGCGTAATTACTAATCAAATATATGATTAACCAAATCAGCAGTGCTGTTGTGCCTGAGACAAATCCTTATTTTTCAGTAGAGGGGTTTGTGTCTCTCTGTGAACTGATTTCTTGTATTAAGGACCATCTTAGTTTCAAGGTTCAGTTTGTTAACATTTGTTGCATTAGGTATCACGGACATTTAAACAATTAACATTTTTGACAGCATTTGTTAATCTAGATTAATTTATAAATATACTACTTTTCTTTGTTAATTCATAATACTTTAATGTTAAATTATATACAACTTGCATTAGTATATGTAGAAATGAATATTAACTTAATTTTGTAGAAGTATTTTCCATTTTAGTTTATGACAATGCGTGAAATAATGTTAAGAAATTGGACCTTATTGTAAAGTATATTACTGAGTAACTTAAATACATCTGGTATATCTAACGGAGCAGCTTTGTGATATCGAATAGTTCATTATCAATAATTACTACTTTGGGCTACAGTTTAAGGATTGTCCATATAGATAAGCACATGTCGATAACAGACATTGGATTAACCCATCCTTAAAACTTTTTTTCTTAAATTCCAAACTAAATACTTTAATAAAAACATTAATTTCAAAATCTTCTGATCTTTGTAAGATATGCTCGGCTGTAAGAAAAACTGCCTCTGCACCCTTAGATGAGTATTAAACAACCCTGATAAATAAGCCCTTATTTAGGACACAACCAAAGAGACGATTATCCATGCTTGTTACTTCTGACGCAAACGACAGCTTGCCTCAGTAGTTTCAGATAAGCTACCTAAAAGTTCTCTTGAAACGTAAAAGGAAAGGACAAACAAGTTACAGCCCTCAGATAACGTTAATGTTGATGTAAAGATAATGCTTATGGAGGATGCACAAAGAAGTTAAAGCAAAACAGGAGGAGGAGGAAGTTAAACCAAAACAAATAGTCTGATGTGTACTTCATAAATTATCTTCTGGACAGTTCTAACTCTAAATTTTGACTGAATGAGCTGTGTTTTAAAGTTGCTGGTAAAATGCTGCATTGCTGCTATTGCTTAGCAGTCACAAACTCTCTACATTACCTTTTTTTGTGTCATTTAATGTTTTTCTCTGATTATTAATTATTGATCTTTGGTGTATTTTATCTGGTCAGACATTACCCACAGCTCCGTCCCCCCCCACAGCCTTGTACTGCCTGACCCTTTTCTCTCCAACTGACAGGCATTCTTCTCATTCCTAGGGAATAATGCCGGATGGGCCCTATGCTGAACACACTGACCCAACTGCCAAATGACCATATAAAAAGTTGGTACAATAATAACACTTTCTCAGGAAATCTATAAGCAAAAAAGTTCTCTTGAAACGTAAAAGGAAAGGACAAACAAGTTACAGCCCTCAGATAACGTTAATGTTGATGTAAAGATAATGCTTATGGAGGATGCACAAAGAAGTTAAAGCAAAACAGGAGGAGGAGGAAGTTAAACCAAAACAAATAGTCTGATGTGTACTTCATAAATTATCTTCTGGACAGTTCTAACTCTAAATTTTGACTGAATGAGCTGTGTTTTAAAGTTGCTGGTAAAATGCTGCATTGCTGCTATTGCTTAGCAGTCACAAACTCTCTACATTACCTTTTTTTGTGTCATTTAATGTTTTTCTCTGATTATTAATTATTGATCTTTGGTGTATTTTATTATATTGGTATTGGAATTTATAAAAATATACTCAGTTCAGTGTGTTAAAGTGATTTTTTAGGTACAGTGCACTGGTAAAATCACTGTAGACCCTCAAGTGGCTTATTTTTGTACTAAACAGACATTGTGAGTATCTAATGAAATATTAAAAATCATCTGGTTTGATTGTTACTGTGAGAAAGAAACATATATGGGCAACAGCTGCAGAGCATGTACAGACATCTCACTCATGTGGAGGTCATTCATCTGCCTATCAGATTTCTACTGAAATCTTAGGCTTACAGCCGCAGTTGCTACTTCAGCATCAGACCCCCCCCCCCTTCAAAACTGGAAGGCCACTGGTATAGTTACTAGGGCACACGTTCCAATTCACTTACAATGAGGTGTCAATCCTGTGTGTATGTAAGCCGTTTGCTCAATGTCATATGATCTCAACCAAAGCATGTGTGTATGTGTTTATACACTAACTCCTACAGATTATTGCCTGTCTAAGATTATCTAAGGCCATAGTGAAGCTTTCACCACTAGTCTGTTTTTGCTCTGCTGTTAGCAATCTATAGTTTGAGCTCCTCCTCAGTCCCATCCAAAAGTGACATGCAGCCGCGTGCAGGAACAACACCTGTTCACAAAATACTGCATCATGCGATCCTTATCTCTCAGAGGGACCAGCACCTTCTTTTTGTGCATAGTGAGATTTTGCACTGTGCCAATGTGTCCACGTAACTTTCTATATTTGACTGCAAGCACAGCAGTGCCACAAATTACCACCTCGGCAGTCGGTATCAATTCGTGAAGATTACGACAGTGTCAAATCTGTAACCAGAAGACCTCTCATCAGCAATAACCAGAGAAAGGGTTACAGATGTTTCTAAAAGTAGCTGTTCTTCTTTCAATTAATTTTTTTTTTCAAAATGGAAAACAGAGATGTTTATTTGATTAACATTAGATAAAGCATCAGGTATCATGACATACACCTAACAATGAACAATGCCATTGTATTTAATGTCCATCAATAGCCCTTTCTATTGAACATGGCCTAACCTGAATGTGGCAAATACTTTGCATCAGTCCAAAACTGTAAATGACAGTATGAAAGTGCTTTGAATATTTTATAGGCCACAGAACAAATGCATGGAACCAGATAACCTCTCGCATCAATATACTACTCAGCACTATGGGTAGTAATGTGGATGCATTTGTAGTAATTTAACATGTATTGTGTTACTTGTAGTAAAACCATATAAATTCCAGGTTCATCAAAGTTTGGCACGGGAAACCTGATTCCCATTAAAAATAAAACCATTACACAATAACAGAAAGTGTTGTCTATGCAAATCTGCTTGTTGCTGATAAGGTTTGTTTGTATCATAAAAATTCATGGATCATAAATTGAGGTCATAAATGTATATTGTTGGTTCACTATTCCTGTTTTGACAGGCACGGGATCACTTTGGTGGCTTAGAGAGTGCAAGTCTGGGTGAATGGGTTCATTTGGATCGCTCTGTGGATAGGGCCTGTTTTTGGAATCGCATCATTCAATAAGTTTCATAAAAGCTTTTGCCAAGACTGCCAAAGCAGATCCTCCCCGTGTCTGTCAGCACATGCCAGGCGCTTGTCTTTAAACGGCTGCGTCCTCTATGACTGCCGCAGGGGCCTGATGATCTGCGGGCCAGAGAGTGCTGACCAAGCCATTTATTTAAGGACTCTATTTAAACGCATCTCCAAGTGAGCATGCTAGTTAATTTCCACCATATGAATTTAACATAGGACTTTAGGGGGTTCACTGGGCAGTGTAAGTCTAATCAGTGGCAGTGTAAGGTGAGAAATCACATGGACTTGGCAAGACAAACAGCAATAATGTACAGCAGATGTCCTTTACGACCTCTCTTAAACAAAGGGCTTGATTTTATGCACATTACTAGATCTATTTTGACTGTAGTATGCTGTATACTAATAAAGACATTATCTAAAGTGAGGTCTCGAGTAGTACCCCTCTGTAAATTCTTTATGGAGGAATCACTTGTTTTATAGTGTTGATTATTACATAGTGAGGAACCATTGTGCATCCATAATTTTCGAATTTACAAATGGCATGGATTCCTTTCACTCTTGACATCTGTGGCAGATTAAAATAGTTGACGACTTCCTTATTGTATCTATATGATATTGACCCCCAAAAAAACAGAGTTAGGGTCTTTTAAAGCTGCTAAGTGATGTTAAAATACATTCTTCTATTTCACTGTAATGTGTAGACTATAAGTAAGCCATTTGTAGGTTGATAGCCATAAAAAGTGTGAACACCATGGCCCTTTTAATATTTCTGTGTTTGTTCCAGCAGTCTGACATAGCAGCATTGTCTTAACCAGTGGCGTGAATTTGTAGCCAGACTTTCTGTTTGTCCAAACTGAATGACATGAGAGTATTAGTGAAAACACTTTGAAAGTCATTACTTTTGCAATTCCATTTGGCAACTAGTGGTACAGAAGTGACATTGCTGCTTTAGAGAGTATATGGCTTCAGCTTACACAATGTCTTCTTATAGCTCAAAATTTCCAGCAAAATGTCTTGTACAAATCATACGATCCATTGAATCTATCTGCAGAACTTCTTTCACATGCAACAGATCTTGCCTATGACAATTAGTTAGATTGTATTGAGAACACAGCTATACATCTGTCAAGGATTCAAAGCTGCGTGTGACGTTATTGTATCAACAGCTCACGTATGAAGTCACTGCACTGCAGACTCAAAGCCCCTTGAGAGTCAGCATAACTAATTGAATTATTCACCAAGCCTCAGGATAAACAAACATTAAAGAACAGTGATAGAATGAGCGGAAAGAGAGTGGAATACAGATTAGCCACCTACTGGGTAAAGCCTGCTGACTAAAAGAAGACACAATGTCCATGAACGTCATGAAAATAAATTTTATGTAACTAATTACCTGATATTTGTATGAGATACTCAACACTGTCATGACATCACTGCAGTGCAGAGTGAGTAGGCTCTACAAATTCTGTGGTTCAACCAGCACTGAGATGAAGCAGAGAGTGTTTCTATATAGCTTACTGATTGGATAAAAACTGTGGCCCATTCCACTTTCCTGTTAAAGACAGTGACGGCAAAAACCCTGTTTCAGTGATATCTGTTAGGGAGTATAGGGACAAGTGTATATTTCAATTAAAAATGCTTACAGAGTCTTGAAATAATTTCATCATAGAAAATCATGATAATGCATGCTAATTCAAGTCCAACTGAAACACTTGGTAACTTCATAGCAGCCCTATTTTGTGGGTAAGTTCTTTGAGCAATTCAAAGAGTCGTAAACGACCACAGGGCTGTTGCATCATCAACAAAAGGTGTTTGCCCTGAAGGGCTATTTCAGGACAGGCAGTATTCAGAGAATGGCTGCACTGTTGATTCACCTGCATCTATACTGTGAGTCAGCTTTATAAAGGCCAATGAGGAGCCCCGAACCCCGTAAAGCCTCTCAACTTGTCACTCTCCTTGAGTGTGTGTATGTGTGTGAGATCACTCCTGCAGAGGTAAACTAATCCTGCCCTAAAGAAAGCCTTGCACCCAAAGTAAAGAGCAGAGGGGACAGCTGGACGCAGGGTTAGTGAGTGTCTCGCCGTGCCACGAAATGACTGCCAAAAATAAAATGATTTGTTTCTGGAGGTTAAGTTAGCTAGCTTTCTCCTTTAAGGCTGTTAATAGACGTGCAGTGGAGCAGAAGGATAGTTTGTCGGCTAAAAAGGCAGGTGAAAAATTATTTTTTCCCTTTAACTTTCCGAAGCAGCTCAGGAGGACAAAGATAAAAGGTTTCTGGGAATTGCATGGTATTTGTGGGGCAGGGCATGGGAGGGGACAGTACAATGTAGCTGGAGGTATTTCTCTGCTGGTCTGTACTGTCCGGGAAACAGGTCACGGTTACAACTTCTGACCTCTTAAGGGTGGACACGCAACCTGTCAATCAAAAAGGAAACACCATAACCTAAGCACATTAGTCTTAAATAAATAAACAAAACAAAACACAATGAACAAACAAAGCTAAGCACTAAGAGGGCAGACCATACGCTTTACATGTAGCTAAGCAACAAAACAGTGGGCGCTCATGGGAAAACATGTTGCACAGGATAACAGTTTTGTGAAAATAGGCTCATTTGACTACATTGTGCAGTTTGTGATCAGAGTAATGAGTGTAACCGTATAATTGCTCTTTGTGACTCAGTTATTTTAAGCCTAGGGACACACCTGAGGTTAGTGTGACAGCTCGTATGTCAGTACTTCATGATACTGTGAGGTCAACTCATGGTTGGGGCACAGAGAGTGTCTTAAAGGTGGATTAGTTTTAAGATGAATTACTGGACTCCTCGCTGTTCAGGGCCTACACTTGTGTCCATGACGAAAACATTGGCCTGAGGTTCACGGAGGGTATCCATCTGTGCCCTGAGAATGATGTGCTACTATATACACGCCTGTTTTACAGACACCATGCCCCCATAATCACACTGTGCCATCAAGCTAGAGATCATCAGCCTTTATGATTTCAAAGTAACGACAGCACAGATGGTCACAGATGGCACGATGGCATGGAAAGACCCAGACCCTACCAACTTTCAGATTATTTTTTTGCTTTGGACATCACACACTGTACATATGTGCACATTTTCACTTGGTTTCCTTTTGTAGTTTTGAGATTAATTTTGAATGTCAGACAAATTGAAGATTATTTTAGGAATCAGTATTGTTTTTAGTGGTGCTTGTTACGTCCACAGACTGTGCTGTGGATATCAATGAAACCTTAAATTTTGTGGCTTATATTTTTTTTTCTGGCAAGCAGGTTAACTTGCATTGAATGAAAGGCCTAAGCCATATCTAGGTACCAAAATATCAGAGACTTGGAAGTGGGCTCATTTGCCAGTAAGCATCCACCCAGAACACCCTAGCAACCACAGTTTTTTATGTCGATACAATGAAGTCAACTCAACAGTCAAAATTTTTCGGACACAAAGTTCTTCAAAATTCTTTTGTTTTCAACAGAAGAGAGAAATGCATACATGTTTGGAATGACAATTGAGTAAACATTTTTAAAGAAATATTTATTTTGGGGTGAGCTATCCTCTTATATTTCTACTGCACATACTACACATATTTATTGTGCATACAGTGTTTTTGCTTTTTTTGTTGAATGTTTTGTATAGTACTGACATGTGACATTCTTGTAACTTAGGAGGCAGTTTGTGCACTTCTGTGAACTTTACAAACCGAATGTCTTGGGTTTGAACACAATGCTCTTATATGAGCAACCCTCCAGCATTTAGTGGTGTAAGTTGAGAAGCAGAGAGCAGCTCGGGTGGCATGCATGAAAAACCCTCTATTCCTCTCATGGGATTTCTGTAGTCACTAAATTTACTCTGGTGAATAAAGTGTCCACGGTGTGGAAGGGATTAGTTTTCCACCAAAAAAAAAAAAAAAAGGCCACCAGGCTGGGTAGACCACCTGATTATAGAAATTATTTCCATTTAGTGTGAAGGACCATCAGTACCACACACAACTGGCCCTGAGGAGCTCTCATAATTTCTGTAAATCACATTTCTCCCAAACATTTGATGTTTCTTTTGGTTGACATGTTGTTGAAAGTGTCAGAGAAAGTCAGGAGGGCGCTAAAGCTCTGCTTATTTTCATTTCAGCTCAAAGCTGCTCCATGATAAGCCAGTATAGGCCCAGATGTATTAAAACTCTGCCATGCATGAATAAGACTCTGGTCTATCTGATAGTTTTCTTTCTATTTGGTGTAGACTGAAATGAATGAAAAGAAAATAATCTAAGAAGACGCTGATTTGAGGGGCTGGAACACTTTCAACCATGTTGTTTTAAACTGATCCAGTATTTGTTTTATGGGGCAGTGAGAGGAATATTAAATTATACAGTTAGCAAAGTTGTTTGGGTTTCATTTTTGTCTCTGACTACAACACCATTTTTACTTGTGTCTGGTTGTTTATTTAAGCTAGTGTGAACCTCTTCCTGTGGCAATGTGAGATAACGTGAGAAAGTCTGATGAAGCATAAAAATTCTCAGATCTGTATAAAGTGATAGATGAAACTGAAAAGCGTAATGGGAAGCACTGATTGCTGCTCACCGAGGGTCATAATGATAAGGAACCGGCAGCCTTAAGACTGATTTAGTGATCAATGGGTGAAGATTGAGATAATGTTGTGGAGTGCAATAACCCTTAGCTATTTTTATGGCTCTTTTATATACGATTTTGCTTGTTACAGCCATTAGGAAAGTTTTATGTTTCAGTGTCACACAAAATTAAAATTCTATCATGGGTATCAAGATGATAAAAGAATTAACATTTTTGGTTGAACTATTCCTTTAAGAACACTTCTAATGGCATGTGGTAGTCAATGAACAAGTGTCCCACACCACCATGCTGACATATAGGACCACAGCCTGTCCCTTTGACCAATTACAAAATTGGTATTGACTTCGTAATAGGTTGTACATACTAGTATTTGTAAGATATATTTATTTTCCCACCAGATAACCCTTGAGATATATTTATAACTTTCATCTGCTGGCCATGGCAGTTTCGCATATGAAACTAAGGTACTTTTTATAAGTCTCTCTGGATAAAGGTGACTAAAAGACTTAAACCCCTCTAGAATATGATCATGCTAACATAACCATTTTCTGCAG
>NW_015505180.1:1637445-1720608 GCF_001515645.1 Sinocyclocheilus grahami
AAGGAGGAGTCAAGTTGAACGTCTTTCTCTTTCTAGCACACACACACATTTTCGTTTTCAACCCCATCAATTATTAAGGAGTATAATTTTACTTTGTCACACCTCTACTCTGTACTCATGCCCTGGCCTTTTGAGCTTGGCTAACAGAAGGCTTGGGTGATCATACGTGAGGCAACAAGTCTCAAGCTCCTCATAATTACAGCTGAAAGCCAATGGGTCCCAACTGCATCAGCTGCTGTATGTTTGTCTTTTTTGTTTTCTCTTCCATGTAATGACACATTTTAACCAACAGAATTGAAGAATGAACAGGAAACCGGTTGGATTGTTAGCCTACTGGTGACGGTCACTGTCCATCAGTGAAGAATGAGACGAGCTGTGTTAAAAGCCTTCACTATGATACTGCATCTAAGGCACATCTTTTAAGGTAAGCAGAAGACAGTTTTAACAGAGGTGGTTTCAATAAATGGACTTGGTGTCAATTTGTGAATTCCAAATTAGGGAGCACTGAACAAGAAATCAATATGACTCTCTTGGGAAAATGCAAGAGCAGAAGATTAGAAGTGCTCCTTTATTACAAACACTGAGATTAACCATTAAGATTGAGGGCTCTGTCACACTGGAACTCACAAAGGCGGAACACTTTATCTTTACTGGCAATGCGAGAGACAAAGTATTTGCCTTAATATAGATAAAAATGATCAAAAGTTGTATTAGCTCTATTTCAAGACCTAGTCAGTTGTCTAGCTAGCATTCTGAAGCAGCATCCTAACTGGTTTGGATCAGTCTAGGCAACACATACAGGCATCATACAAATAGTTCTTCAGGATATTCCACTGTCAGTTGCTACAGTACTGAATCAATTTAATTTAGTTATTTCTCTTGCTTCATTTACTATTCTGGATTATTATTATTATTTCAATTTGTACATGGCATTTTGGGAGGATACATGTGCCTTAGAATCCGGTGAAAACAAGGTATCTAAGGAGGCTGTTTAATTGAGTTGCTTCACTTTTGGACCAGCCTTTGTGTTGGGTGCACAGCTACTGTTTAATGCATGCAAATGCTGGCTAAGGAGGCATCTCACTAGGTTTTGGTGAGTGATTCTCTAGTCATTGTATTTCATTAAGGAATTTTCTTCAGTTTTGATGTCACTCTCTGGGCATGATGTTAAATATTTGCCTGCATTCTTGTTTGCTAAAAAACGAACATCAGATAAGACTCAGACAGAAAGGAAAATAATGAGATAACCAAATAGAAAAAGGGCGCCACACCTCATGTGTTTATCTCCAGTTGATTATACTGTGATCACATCATCATTGTGGCCAAAACTGCACATTATGGTTACTCTGGTGGAATGAATAAGAGTGTAAACACAGCTGAAGAAAATTCAAAACCTATTTTTTTTACCCCAGCAGGAATGGCTGTGGTAGTTCATAACCTTGTTTTCTTCATTGAAGCATTTCAGCGGCTTCCCACCTGACACCAAAGTACAGAGTTTGTAGTCAGCTATGTTGTTCTTTTGCTTTGGTGCCGACGGAAGTTAGATTGATGGATGCCACTTCCCACTTTTCTCTCAGGTTAGAGGAATATTGCTTATTTTTTTATGAATGGATGGATTTATACAAGGCTCTGTGCAGTGAATGCCAATTTTGATGTGTATCATACCTCATCACATATTAGCTGCTGCCTCTCTGGGTTATAAATATTTAAACATCTTCATCATTTTTGTTAATGCACACATTAATTCACATTACACTGAGAATAATTTGACTTTCTATTGGGAAGGTTTTTGGACTTTTTGTTTGTTTGCTATTCCCAATAGCCACTCACAGTCAACATGACTGAAGAGTGACAGTTAACCAGCAGTGGGGGATATTTAAAAAGTGATGCTGCGTCTCAAATTGGGGGTCTGGTGTCTCTTTTCAGTTGTGCAGATGGCACTTTCATGTTAGCTCCACCCCTACAGTGAGAGATCATGTGATTGGATGTTATAGTCTATTCATCACTCTTCTAATGATCTGATTGGTCCACAGGTCTCTAGTTAACCTTGTTTGTAGGACAACATTTTGGGTAATTCGAGCATAAAAATTCTCAGATCTGTATAAAGTGATAGATGAAACTGAAAAGCGTCATGGGAAGCACTGATTGCTGCTCACCGAGGGTCATAATGATAAGGAACCGGCAGCCTTAAGACTGATTTGGTGATCAATGGGTGAAGATTGAGATAATGTTGTGGAGTGCAATAACCCTTAGCTATTTTTATGGCTCTTTTATATACGATTTTGCTTGTTACAGCCATTAGGAAAGTTTTATGTTTCAGTGTCACACAAAATTAAAATTCTATCATGGGTATCAAGATGATAAAAGAATTAACATTTTTGGTTGAACTATTCCTTTTAGAACACTTCTAATGGCATGTGGTAGTCAATGAACAAGTGTCCCACACCACCATGCTGACATATAGGACCACAGCCTGTCCCTTTGACCAATTACAAAATTGGTGTTGACTTCGTAATAGGTTGTACATACTAGTATTTGTAAGATATATTTATTTTCCCACCAGATAACCCTTGAGATATATTTATAACTTTCATCTGCTGGCCATGGCAGTTTGGCATGTGAAACTAAGGTACTTTTTATAAGTCTCTCTGGATAAAGGTGACTAAAAGACTTTAACCCCTCTAGAATATGATCATGCTAACATAACCATTTTCTGCAGTTTTGCTATCATTTATAATAAGTAAACAGATACTTTTCTCTTGACTGAATGAGTGCTGATGGAGAGACTGTTAATCCTGCTGTTTAACCAGTGTGATACAGAGTAGGTCTCGTCATGCACTGTCAAAATATAATTGTTGAGAGGTAGAAGGTCAAACTCAGAAAAGGGTGGTCCATAAGGTGGATCAATTACATAGTGACAGTACTCATTAATTTGGAAGGAGGAGTCAAGTTGAACGTCTTTCTCTTTCTAGCACACACACACATTTTCGTTTTCAACCCCATCAATTATTAAGGAGTATAATTTTACTTTGTCACACCTCTACTCTGTACTCATGCCCTGGCCTTTTGAGCTTGGCTAACAGAAGGCTTGGGTGATCATACGTGAGGCAACAAGTCTCAAGCTCCTCATAATTACAGCTGAAAGCCAATGGGTCCCAACTGCATCAGCTGCTGTATGTTTGTCTTTTTTGTTTTCTCTTCCATGTAATGACACATTTTAACCAACAGAATTGAAGAATGAACAGGAAACCGGTTGGATTGTTAGCCTACTGGTGACGGTCACTGTCCATCAGTGAAGAATGAGACGAGCTGTGTTAAAAGCCTTCACTATGATACTGCATCTAAGGCACATCTTTTAAGGTAAGCAGAAGACAGTTTTAACAGAGGTGGTTTCAATAAATGGACTTGGTGTCAATTTGTGAATTCCAAATTAGGGAGCACTGAACAAGAAATCAATATGACTCTCTTGGGAAAATGCAAGAGCAGAAGATTAGAAGTGCTCCTTTATTACAAGCACTGAGATTAACCATTAAGATTGAGGGCTCTGTCACACTGGAACTCACAAAGGCGGAACACTTTATCTTTACTGGCAATGCGAGAGACAAAGTATTTGCCTTAATATAGATAAAAATGATCAAAAGTTGTATTAGCTCTATTTCAAGACCTAGTCAGTTGTCTAGCTAGCATTCTGAAGCAGCATCCTAACTGGTTTGGATCAGTCTAGGCAACACATACAGGCATCATACAAATAGTTCTTCAGGATATTCCACTGTCAGTTGCTACAGTACTGAATCAATTTAATTTAGTTATTTCTCTTGCTTCATTTACTATTCTGGATTATTATTATTATTTCAATTTGTACATGGCTTTGTAGGACAACATTTTGGGTAATTCAGCCTTCAGCATCATCAATCAAATTGATGAGAACCATTTCAGCTTGGGCTTCTTTTGTGTTGGCTATGCCACTGTGTTTATGCCAAAGAAGGTGGCATGTTACCAGCCACCGGCATGACTACAATAGCCCTGAATTTGAATATCAAAAACAAATTGTAATTTGAACTAAGCCTGTTCCTGCCTTGTAAACTCTGGCTGATGTGGGATGTAAACAAGGCCTGTGATATTCAGGCTGATAATCGAGATTGAGCCTTCAGCATCATCAATCAAATTGATGAGAACCATTTCAGCTTGGGCTTCTTTTGTGTTGGCTATGCCACTGTGGTTATGCCAAAGAAGGTAGCCCTGAATTTGAATATCAAAAACAAATTGTAATTTGAACTAAGCCTGTTCCTGCCTTGTAAACTCTGGCTGATGTGGGATGTAAACAAGGCCTGTGATATTCAGGCTGATAATCGAGATTCATTGTTGCCAAGCAACACATTATTTGCACAGTCCTGGACTGGTCCCTGTAGTTTGTGTACCGGTGTAAACAATATTACAGACGGACTCAATGATGGCTCTTTAAACATGCACAATGCTATCATGTGCCCAGAGAACATATGTGCAGCGTGTTGTGCTGAAATCCATCGTTCTGTACATGGTCTTTAAAGTGGCTCACACTGGATTACTGCAACAGACTAGGACAAATGTGTGCTTTGTTAGTTAGTTCCCTCTGTAATCAATCCGTTTGGACACATTATACAGACCAGATGTTGCACTAGCAGCCATGGTGTTAATGGAGGCAGGGTTTGACTGAATTTAGGATGAGAAAAGTAGAATGTAGTCAAGGTTTCCAATGTGGCAGCAAGTACAATAATGAACACCCCCTTCTTCAGCACTATGCTGTTAATAGCCTTGCATCTACATGCAAAACCATGCAGAAGGGTTTTGGTCAGAAGGGTTTTTACCAAAGGCAGGAAATACTGGGAATGTGGGGGTCAGAGGCAAAGAATATTGGGAATGAGAGATGATTCCACCTTTAGCTTAAGGCCCCAAACAATTCAAGCATGTTGCCTGTGAGCTTTGAATCCAATGCACAAATGAAGATACATTAAAACCCTTCACCCAAGCAATGACAAACCATAAACCATTCATGCAAAGCATAAAGAAATTAGCAAAAAGCCTTATATTTGGAATGTCTTATTTCAAAGCATTTAGATTCTTCTGGCTGTTAATATGTAATACTCTGACATATATGTGAGTGAATGAGAAAACAGTGTGAAGTAGCAAGTCCAGAAGGGTTTTTACCAAAGGCAGGAAATACTGGGAATGTGGGGGTCAGAGGCAAAGAATATTGGGAATGAGAGATGATTCCACCTTTAGCTTAAGGCCCCGAACAATTCAAGCATGCTGCCTGTGAGCTTTGAATCCAATGCACAAATGAAGATACATTAAAACCCTTCACCCAAGCAATGACAAACCATAACCCATTCATGCAAAGCATAAAGAAATTAGCAAAAAGCCTTATATTTGGAATGTCTTATTTCAAAGCATTTAGATTCTTCTGGCTGTTAATATGTAATACGCTGACATATATGTGAGTGAATGAGAAAACAGTGTGAAGTAGCAAGTGAAAAACAGTGATTTACAGATTTTGTAGGGTGAATCTGTTTGAGTCACTGCCTCTCATCTTGTATCTTATTTGATTCACTGATACTGTGAAAAGCCAAAGCCGATGATTTTTCAAAGGAGTTTCCGAGCTTTTCTACAAGAATCCACCAGATGGCTGTAAAAATAAACCTTGCTAAATATGCAGTGTGGGTGAATATATGACAGAGGAGCTGACAAAAATATGCTACATTGCCTCAGGGAACTTTCTTTGGGAGACAGATCTGTAATACACAGAGAGAGAAAGAAACACAATGTGAACGAGTACAGAAAGTGAACGTGTGTTTGTACATGTCAGTGTTGAGATTTGATCCTGAAGATCGCAATTATCTGGTCATGAGGTGACAGACATATTTTTCATATTTCAGATACTGACATTTTTTCTTTATATTCTCTTGCAAGTCATGCTCAATTACACTTTTTGTGGCAATATAACCAGCTTACTTTTGAACAAGAATACCTAATGCATTATATTTCAGTAATTTGTGTGTACAGGAAAGTAGCTTGAGATAATTCCCTGCAAACAGTACTAAAGTCTCTGTCTAAGTGTATTCTCAAAGGCATATATATTTCCTGTCTTTTGGTGTGATTGCATGTTTATATTTGCTCAGACAGTCTGCGTGGGCAGGGAGTGTGCATGCAAATATAGTCTAACGTGTGAACATGACTCATTTATTACATAACCAGCCACCATTTTGTTGAGTCTCTCATCAGTCAAGCTGTGTCAGGAGTGTTGATTTGCAAGATAGCTCTCCAACCCAGTATCTATTGATTTTTTTGCCATTGATGTGAGGGGATGACAACAGATTGAATTACTAAACAACACACAGGCTCATTTCATAAACCTGACTGTATTATTAACCAGATGGAAATGGTACTTCAGCCATCTGTGCTTTTGTTTTGGCCCAAAATCCTAATCGGCCAAAAGGAGCCCAGGTTCTGAGATACACCTGCCACCTGTTTTGAGCTTTATGCAAATATTTATATGAATATTATAGATTTTACTAACCGTTTCTGCACTAGTACCTGTCTAAAAGGGTTTTAGTGTTGGTGGATTATTTATTATATGTTCAAATATAATAGCAAGGAGTACTCTAATGAGTTTGGGGTTTAATTGGTGTACATCTGTTGAGTCTTTTAATTACTGATGAGAGGTTTTTGTTTATTGTCAATGCAAGGAAATTATTAAGCTCTGTTCCAAAATCTAGTGAAATGACTTGATGTCTACTGTCTACACAGACAGCTAGCTTCAAAAGCAACCTCCTAAATGTCAAGTAACCTAATAAGTGACACTGTTTCAATGCTTTACATGGGCACCAACCACATGTGCCACAAAAATATTGCACTAGTACCTGTCTGAAAGGGTTTTAGTGTTGGTGGATTATTTATTATATGTTCAAATATAATAGCAAGGAGTACTCTAATGAGTTTGGGGTTTAATTGGTGTACATCTGTTGAGTCTTTTAATTACTGATGAGAGGTTTTTGTCTATTGTCAATGCAAGGAAATTATTAAGCTCTGTTCCAAAATCTAGTGAAATGACTTGATGCCTACTGTCTACACAGACAGCTGGCTTCAAAAGCAGCCTCCTAAATGTCAAGTAACCTAATAAGTGACACCGTTTCAATGCTTTACATGGGCACCAACCACATGTGCCACAAAAATAACAATGTGCACAAGAGACTCGACTCCTGACAATTGATTCCAATAGTTTATTTATTGATATTAACTTGCTGCTAAGCTAATGGCATGATACTCTAATAAGCAAAAACATGTACAGTTCATAATAATACCTTTTTGTTTAATGTTGGTATCAGTCAACATTTTGCCTCATCTGCCATCTTGTATTTCCTTTTTCAGAGCTTGCATTAGATTTTGGAAGAAAGCATGTGTGTACAGAAATGCTTTTTATAGTCTATTGTTAAATTATGGGACATGATGGAAACAGTAAAAACTCTCAGGTGTGTGTGGGTGGGTGGGTGCTTTTGAAAAGCTCTCAGGTGTATACTACCCCTATCTGTCCCCACGACTGGATATAATTATGAGGTGTTTTGTCTGCAGGGTTCATTATTGTTACAGCAGAGCAGGTGAGGTTATACACGCTTTAATTAGTCACCAGGGGGGACATATACTGGGATGTTTGGTTCATTCTGGCTTTTACCAGACCACTTTTGTGTTTCTTTTGTCATTTTAGCAAGATGAGTAGTAAATAAAAGTGCTTTATATGGTGAACATACAGTATGTGATATTAGAATATGGCATTAAACTGTATCTGTGTTTGCTGCATATTTATCCCCATATTTAGAAGGCTTTCACTGCATCCATGTGCCTCAGTGAGTATGTTGCCAAGCATAGAAAGCTCAGTCTGGAATCTCCACACATTCCCAGATCACCGATCTGATGCCTAGATGCTCCAGCAGGGGTGAGGTTATACACGCTTTAATTAGTCACCAGGGGGGACATATACTGGGATGTTTGGTTCATTCTGGCTTTTAGCAGACCACTTTTGTGTTTCTTTTGTCATTTTAGCAAGATGAGTAGTAAATAAAAGTGCTTTATATGGTGAACATACAGTATGTGATATTAGAATATGGCATTAAACTGTATCTGTGTTTGCTGCATATTTATCTCCATATTTAGAAGGCTTTCACTGCATCCATGTGCCTCAGTGAGTATGTTGCCAAGCGTAGAAAGCTCAGTCTGGAATCCCCACACATTCCCAGATCACCGATCTGATGCCTAGATGCTCCAGCAGTTCTAAAAGCAAAGCAGCTAAATATAGACCAAGACCTGCATGTTGCATCCTCCCCCTAAGCTGATGGCATAAGTATAAGAAGACATCATGGTACAAAGAGGGGACCATTTTATAAATCTGTTATCATAGCCGTAGTCTGCAACCTCAAACAACCCTCCCACAATCTGTGTTCTAAGCATCTGATGCATATTGCATATCTGATGCATACAAAACTAGGAAGTACTTTCTCAATCTTGAGAGGTCTAATCTAATTGGATGGCTTTACACAACTTCCTGGAGTAAGGGGTCACAGCATTTTTTTAATCAGGCCACCAGGAAACAACGTCATGTTTACAAGGTACTGGACTGATACATGGAGTGCTTTTAATGATGAAATAATCACTGGATTTGCTAAACGTTTGATAGTAAACTCTCTAAAATAACTACCTTATATTCAGTGCTGTGCAAGAAGTTTTTTTTCTTTTTCTGTCAGGACTAGCAGATTGAAACTGAGATAATATTATTATCTTTAAATGCTGAGTCTGAAACTGCTGACACAAACAGATTGGGGTACGTGATCATTATCAAAAACCTCAAATCACATCTTTTGGGATATCAGATACCACTTTTCAAAGACTGAAATAGGATGATCTGAGTTGATGAACCTCAAAACCACAACACTCACTCAGAGGAATAAGAGTGAATATCAATCATTGCTATTGTGCTTTATGAATGTTTAACTTGGTAAATACACTTAGATAATAATACAGATTCAATCACATCACATATAACCTAATCACTGTAGAATGTGCTTTGATATGCATGCTAGATATGCATTTATCTTTTTTATCTGTATTGATGTATTTATAGGAATGATTTACCAGCAGCTGTGATGTTGTAAGTTTTTGTGATATTAGAGGAATCTTGGACATGATTTATGTGTAGTGTTGTGTTTGATGCAACTGTACTTAGTATATAAAACCATGATCCGCACTCAACAAAAATAGTCTTATTTTACATTAATCAAAAGTAGGACAGAACACAAACCTTTCGGCTAAAAGCCTTCTTCAGTGTGTAGAAGATGCAACTGTACTAAAATCAAATTACGCAATCAAATTAAGCAACATAATCCAATATGTACATACATGGCTCTTGTTTGGGAACTAAATGTACAGGACACGTGGAGGCAGTAATGTTATGCTGCACTCACTCCACCCTCTAGTGGACAGTAATTTCAACTGTTATGTCAAAATAACAGGTGCCGAAAGTGTAAAAGGAAATTAATAATTAAAAATGTTAATTTGTTACCAGCTGGTCAATAAAACCCAACTGAAAGCTACAAATATAATGCAATATAATTTACTATTAAGCTATTTAAGGCAATCTGGGTGTTACCTTTTATAGAGCTTTGACACAGACATCAACTTTCAGATGGGCGAACTGAATGTTCATATGATTAATTACCACACCCATGTAAGAATATTCACATGAAATCAAGAAAGTCTACACTTTCATTTCTAGTTATGACTCTCTGACTCTGTGAAATACCAACTCTTTTTTTTAGACCCTTCAAACTCAAAAGTACATTTTGATCACAAAATTGCATGCTATTATTGTGTATGATTTAATCAGGATTGAAAGCATGAAAAAAAGTACAGTATGCACATATTAACAAACTGTGGCATCAGGTGTGTTACTAAGAGAATTGTGCTCTGTTTGGGACTGTGATTGGTGGACTTTGCTCTGTGAGTATGGCAAGCCATTTTAACATGAATTCTTATGTTTTTATTTTAATAGTAGACTTGCGTTTTGCATCACTGATTCATTAAATCATTCATTTATTACAGTTACCAGGGCATAGTATAAAAGCTTTAAGCAATTACAACTGACTAAAAATAAGTACTGGTATTTCATGATTAAGGAATAATGTAATCGTAATAGATAATAGTCACATCTGGAGTAAATACCAGAACCAAATTAATGGTTACTAGTGCCTTTGTAAAAGACACTAGTCACTATTGCATTAAAGGGGTCCTATTATGCTTTTTCACTTTTTCAACTTTAGTTAGTCTGTAATGTTGCTGTTTGAGCATAAAAAAGATCTGCAAACTTACAAAGCTCAAAGTCCAATTCAAAAGGAGATATTTTATTTAACAGAAATCACTTTTCAAAAACTACAACGAATGACTCGTTTGGATTACAACGCATATTTTTCGGAATTTGTGATATCACAAATACCGACGAATGGGAGGAGACCTGGTTGAGCTGCACTAGAGAAGGCAACGAGTGTTATCACTATGTCGGAGATGTGCTAGTTTTCCCAGGGCAGACGAACTTAGAGTGGTTACAATCATCCGGGTTTAAATCGCGCTCAAATTGATTTGATTTTGATGCAATATTTACACTGAAGCTGGCAGGCGGCTATGGTAAGGGGCATGACATTTCCTGACCAGGCACCGAGTGGTGCCAATCACAACACACACTAGCCCAGCTAACCAATCACAGAAAATTTCGTATTTCAGAAGGCGGGCCTTCATTTGATACAGGAACTATCCGAGCCGGGGGAGAGAGGTGTTGTAATAATGTAAAATATGTGGAAAATAATGTTTTTTTCGAACAACCTAGTATGAGAGCCTGTTCTAGTACACCCCCCAAACAACATCAAGACTTTGTAAAAGAGCATAATAGGACCCTTTTACTAGATACTATTCATAGATAAATGTGAAAAGGGCTTGCCGCACGGGGAGGGGAGAGTAAAGAAGGTGGAGGCGAACGAGGGTGATAAATAAATCCAGACAACACCCTAAACCGGTTTAAAGTTTATTCCGGTTACTGTATGTATGTGAGAGAATGCCACGGGCTGTGCAGAATTTCCTAGGCCCAAAAGTGCGGAGCAGCGCAGAGCCATTTGTGCGTCCTTGTTTGTTTTGCACGTTTCCAAGCGATGATAACGCGAATTCGGGTAGCGTTTGAGGAAGCAGCCCCTAGAGTTTGCTCGCTCAGGTCTGGATGTAGCTGATTGGAGTAGCAGCAGTCAGAGTGGGTGATCACAGGGAGGAGGGGAGAGACTCTGAATTGGCTTTTCTGTGTGTGTGTGTGTGTGTGTGTGTGATTCTCCAGCGGCCATGTTAACCAAGAAACCCTGCGCTGCTGCTGCCGCTGTCTACCCGACTGGTAAGGAACCCAATGCCCGGATCTGAGAGGGCGACGCCGGTCTCGTTTATTCTCCGGATTGGATTGTGGAGATGGATTATTTATAGGATTTAAATGCTCCATAACGCTTGTAAGGCTCGCAGCTTTTTCGTTTCATTGCTCGCCGTTGACTGCATGGTCGAGTAGTAGCAATAAGCCCCGGAAACAGCACTGGAAAAGCGGCCGTTTTTGTATTTATTAGATAATTATTACTGTTGCTATAGAAACTAGATATAGAAACCAAGCGCTTTGGATTAATAGCTCTTAGATGTAATGGTCGTTTTATAGCTCGTGTGTCTGTATTAAAGGGTTTCGTTGTGTTATATGTTTATTTTCGTTTGTTAAATGGTTTAAATATCATTCAGGTCCTCTATAAATTTCATAATTGAAATACAACTGATGTATCAATACAGGTAACGTCACGGGGCTATAGTTTTTCCTTTTTCTGGACCAGCTAGACTTTAATTACATCCCTTGCCTTTTAAAAACACTGGCAGGCAATTGTGTAAACATTTTCCCAAATACATTTTTACTGACTTTCACAGGCAAAGGGGGTGAGATTTGCCAGCTACAGTGTTCCCCAGGACTGGGCATCGGGGGTCCCCGGGCTGGAGCAGGGACTGAAGCCACATCACCCGTTACATTACCACCACTCAGGAACAGCAACTCTCTCACGGTAAAATTAACCTTCTTGCTTGCACGTTCCACCATGCATATCCCCTTTGTTATTTTGCTTTTTATAGTCACATGTACTGAGTCCAACACTTATTTAAAATATGATGTGGAAATATTAACTTTGTATTTAGTTTACAGTTTATATGTTTTCCCCACTCTTTTAGATTAATGTTAGAGATATATGCACATGAAGAAAACCATTTTCATTTCAATTAAAATGTATTTATATAGTGCTTTTCACACAAAAAAATTGTTTCACTACAGTTTTACAAAGAATAGTTCCTTACAAGTCACAATGAGCAATACATTTATTTTGAGGAAAGGAATATGAGTAGTAGTAATAATGATCAGTGGCTCTCTCAGTCATTGGCTGATGTATTGTGTGGAGATGTTTCCATTAGTGGGGGATGGAAAATGCTCAGGCCATCAGTGATGCCAACAGGCACAGCTGAAATCTGTCATGTAGTGAATTTCCTCATGTAAATCTATACATCCAAATTATAATACATTGAGTCTGCATGGCAAGGATGTTTTGCATGGTATAGGAATATAAACATGATATTATAATATTCAAAAATAATCAATAATTAATCAATAATGAGTTTATGTTTAAAGAATTGCAGTTCATGTAAATGTATTTGACAAGTTATTCTGAATTAAATACAAGAATTGGATCAATGCCATTTATGACTAAGTACCCGGGAGTTCTTTTAGCTGTCATTCAAATAGGGGTAAATATAGACACAGGCTCACATGGTAGGTGCATTTGTATGTCTGCATTCTCTTACAAGACAGAATTCCTGCCATATGTAATTCATCCATCTTAGCATTATATTTGCAAGTCTAGCTCTTAAACCAACATATTTAATTGATAAGATGCAAATACATGAATGTCAATATTTTTGCCCTGTTTCAGTGAATAAATGAAGAATATGCAGACCATGCTTGGCTTCCATTTAGGATTTTTTTCAGGTTTCTGAAGATGCAGAATAAGCTTCAAATTTTACTGGGAATTATAATTATTATTGCACCTTGCCCTCGCTTATTACTTGGTAATTAAGTGTCATGATGACCTATGACGTGACAATGCTTAAGTTGATATCCTACTTGGTTATGTAACAGATTACATCAACAAATTAGTGCTGATTTTGTATATGGTATATAGAACTGATTATGTATAAGGTCTTAAAAACCCATTTATGATGTGCTTTACAATTGCCTACAAAGTCAAATTACATATGGCATTTAGTAGAAAAGTTATGGACGCACTGTGCATTGAATTTTGGCTTCAAAGCTATTTGGAAGGTTACTTCGAATTCTATGCTAAATGTTACAGATTGGCCAACCATTCATGAAAGAAGACATTCTAGTCTTCAAGTTAGGGCTGTAAAAAAAATTCCAATATTCGTCGAATTTAAAATAAAAATCCACATTCGAATGCAAAAACGTTGCATCCGAATTTTAGGTGTGCGTCAGGCAGCCTTATCAGTGGTGCACGAGATGCGATGACGATGTAAGTGTCATTGCATTATAATGTTTTTGTTAGCCTATCCAGTTGAAGCCACTAGATGCGGCGCTGCTGCGTTGTTCATTCAAAATATTGTGGAAAAAGAGAACATCAATGTGGAGAAGATCTTGTTTACGTCAAAACTGAAACCAAGCCATCCACACGGAACACATATTTCGCGCATTTTCTAGAGGGACATCTATCACCGTTACACTCGCATCTCGCACAAAGGAGCCGCATGTTTAGGAAGCCATGTAAAATGAATGTAGGTTTAATTTTTTTTTAAAACGTATATCGAGACTTTATGGCGGGTTTTTTCCCCATCTCACTGCATCTCATGTTTTTAAATGAAAAATGTACTCCGTGTGATTGGCTTTCCGCCCTTTGTATTAAACTATGCATACATATATGATGCTGTTTTATTTATAGTTGTTTAAGCAACTTAATTATATATAGTTTATAAACATTATTTTAAACATTATGCACTTTTTTTCACAGATAGTCATGTTATCTTACGGAATAAACGTGCATTAGTAATATTTTGCTCGATGCGCCTTCTTGTGGCCTCAGAAGAGAAGCCAAAAGCTTTTTTCACCCTAACTGAAATTATGCATTTTAAATTCGAATATAATTCGAATTTTGATAATATTTCAGTACAAAATTTGAATTTAGTTTTTCAGCCATTTTGACAACCCTACTTCAAGTGATATAGTAATTACAAGGACAGCAATATTTGTTCTGTCTTTATTTGCTCAAAATATCTGTCTGGTTAAATTTGAGTGTCATGCCTTTCAAAGTCCAGTTAATCTCATTAAGGCCAGTCCCATAGCTTTTTAGTATTCCTACCATGCGGTATATGTACTTTGCAGAGTAAGTGAGCGTTAGAATGATTACCATGCTCACTACATCTCTCAGACCAAATGTGTCTTGATCAGCTCCAGTTGTGTCCTCTACAGCTGTCAGCAAGCATGCCCTTTGCACGACCCCCCACCTGTCCAGATCATGTTTGAATTAACCGACAGAGCAGCCAAGTACAACAAAAGGAAGAAATTGAAGCTTTATTCAGATTCACTCTTCCTATCAGAGTACCCATCTTTTGTACGATGCATAATCTCAATAGTCTGTCAGTGGGACACTTTTGCACAGCTCTTATAGACATTTTCAGAAATTGTAACTTTAGATGTTACTTTAGAGTGTTTATTTTTTATGATGGCTGGTAAAATATTGAGACTCCCTTGCCTTACCTAGTCCATAAATCTATGCTTTACAGCAGTGGTCACCAACCTTTTTAGGCCCAAGATCCCTGACCTCGGCCTTTATGAAAGACAAGATCTACCTATTGAAGAATTGATAGAAAAAGACATCCCAGATTGTACTTCAAATTTGAGGCCTTTTACTTAGTATTTTAATTAGTGATGCGCCGATCATAGCTGATTCAGAATTCAGATTTTCTTTTCTTTCTTTTTAACTAGCAAATTGGATTCTGATACTGATTTTTAAGCAAATTTATTTATTGGCTATTTGCTTTATAACAAACAAACTGGCTTTAATTAGAGGCAAAATTAGAGGCAACCACTGCATTTTAATCATGATCTGCACAGGCAGTTGTTTTTGATTTGATTTAGATTAATTTCAGGATTTAAAACAAAAACAGAATGGTCTGACTTTAGGTGTTATTTATTTATTTGCTACATAAAACATCTGCACAAAACAAAAACAGCAGGTCTGAATGAGAAGGTGGTACTAACGAACAGGGTTGCCAGGTTTTCGCAATAAAACGAGTCCAAACGCGTTTGGAGGAGGGCTCGCCTGTAAAAATTGCATTCCGGGGGTAAAATACACGTTTTTCGGCGGGGATCCGTAAAATTCACATTCCAGGGACTAAATATCACGTTATTGGGGTCGCTTCAACCCGCGGACATGAACAACGACCCGCGGCAACAGTGTTAAAGTAGCCCAATTCTGTGGGAAAACCGCGGACTTGGCAACACTGCTTATGAACCGACTGCACTATAGCGCTTCCTTGTTAACCGCTGTAAACAAAGCAGAGTTGCGCTTTATACGGAAAAGAAAATGCCATTGCCATCGAAACTTTTCTCAAGACAGTACCCTTCAGTGATACATTAATATAACCCCATAAATGTAATGCATTTTTGTACTTATTTTACTGTTTTGTTCGGGATCTACTGGGACAGTGATAAAGATCTACCAGTCGATCGCGATCGACGGGTTGGCGACCACTGCTTTACAGCATACACGTATTTATACCAGTGTGATTTATTTGACACTTAAATATTGGTTTATTGATTTAGGATTAGCTATTGGTTACATTTATATTTATATTTGAATGATACACTTTTCTAAACTAGAGGCTTGTTGTTAAACAGTACATCATTGTCACTGCTCTTGTCTTGTGTGAGACAGGGAAGAAGGAAGAAATATGGCTGTATATTGAGTGTGTTAAGAGCAGATTGTATCAGAGCCCTTGGATTTAGAGTTCAAGCTGGGTTTTACTCTTTATCTTCAGTCAGAGGTGTAGAAACATCAGCACTGACCATCTGGGGGATTAGAGGTTGAGATGAAAAGGATAGTAAAAATCAGAAGTCTTGTATTGCACTAATGTTATTTACACTTGGGGATTATCACTTTTTCTGCATGTGAATATGGCACGGCTGAGATTAGACAATAAAGTACAATTAAGTGGATTGTGAGCATTACCATTCAATACACATAAATAAACACTAATCCATTAAAACTATCAGTCTGAAATAACAGGACAACAGCCCTGTCAAGGGGAGTCATGTTCAAAGGTGTAAGAGTTTCTGTTTTTGTGTAGAATGAGAAGGTTGCCACAAACGTCTAACTGAAGCAACAGGATGTCCTTGTAAAAACAAGATGCAGAGGTAATCACATTATCAAGGAAGCAAGAATCTTGCTGGGCAGGAGATTCAGTAAAGCAGGAAATTCATGTCTAATATCCTTGAATAAACAAACAAACAAAAAAAAATCTAATTTATGAAAGCCTATTGTAGAAAATCATGGAAAACTTGTTAGTCATTCTTACAACAACTCTGTAATCTGGCCTGAAGTGATCTCCCGTCCACTTTCCACTTTGTTGAGAGTCTGCTTTGAATATTTTGCTTGCTACAGTATATTAGACCTAGGATCTTTCTGTCAGCATTGACAGGGTTGGAATGACTTGGACATTCAGTACCTTCAAAAGATTCCATAGCGGTCTCTCTTTTTGTGTCAAATCTAAATTTGCCATGCTATATCTGCTGTGTTTTCTCCATATATTTTGGAAACAATCCTCAAACGATGCCTCTTGTTTTTGTTTCACCTTATCCAGGCTGGAGGCAATAAGCACACAATGAATGACCATCTGCAAGTTGGGAATCACCAGCAGATCCACGTTCAACAGCTGTTTGAGGAAAACAGCAACAAACGGACAGTGTTGACTGCACAACCCAATGGGTTGACACCCGTAGGTAGAACAGGTCTAGCCATGCCAGAAAAGCAGCAAGAAAGCAGCCAGTGTCGACAAGGCAGCACAACTTCCATCAAATCAACTGAAAGCAAACCGAAGCCAGCACCTTTGACTCCTGAGCAGGCCATGAAACAGTACATGTCTAAGCTTTCAGTGTTTGAACACCAAGAGATCATCAGCTACCCTGAGATCTATTTTATAGGTCCAAATGCAAAGAAAAGACAAGGTGTAGTTGGGGGGTCAAACAATGGCGGTTATGATGATGATCAAGGCTCCTACATTCATGTGCCCCATGACCATATGGCATATAGGTATGAGGTACTAAAGGTTATTGGTAAAGGCAGTTTTGGCCAGGTGGTGAAGGCCTATGACCACAAGAACCACCAGCAAGTGGCCCTGAAAATGGTGCGTAATGAAAAGCGATTCCATCGCCAAGCAGCTGAGGAAATTCGCATTCTGGAACACTTGCGCAAACAGGATAAGGACTTCACCATGAATGTCATCCACATGCTGGAGAACTTTACATTCCGCAACCATATCTGCATGACGTTCGAGTTGCTCAGCATGAACCTTTATGAACTTGTCAAGAAAAACAAGTTTCAGGGCTTTAGTTTGCCGTTAGTGCGCAAGTTTGCACACTCCATCTTGCAGTGTCTTGATTCCTTGCACAAGAACAGAATCATTCACTGCGACCTCAAGCCTGAGAATATCCTTTTGAAGCAGCAGGGGCGCAGTGGGATAAAAGTGATCGACTTTGGCTCCAGCTGCTATGAGCATCAACGGGTCTACACTTACATCCAGTCACGCTTCTACAGGGCCCCAGAGGTCATTCTGGGTGCTCGATATGGGATGCCAATTGATATGTGGAGCTTAGGTTGTATCTTAGCAGAATTACTTACAGGGTACCCTCTCTTGCCTGGAGAAGATGAAGGGGACCAGCTAGCATGTGTCATAGAGCTGCTGGGTATGCCCTCCCAGAAGCTACTGGATTCATCTAAGAGAGCCAAAAATTTTATCAGTTCAAAGGGATACCCCCGTTACTGCACAGTCACAACCTTACCTGATGGCTCGGTGGTGTTGAATGGGGGAAGGTCACGAAGGGGCAAACTTAGAGGTCCACCTGGCAGCAGGGACTGGGTGACAGCACTTAAGGGCTGTGACGACCCCCTCTTCTTGGACTTTCTCAAACAGTGTTTAGAGTGGGACCCGTCCCTGCGTATGACTCCCAGTCAGGCCCTCCGCCACCCATGGCTCAGAAGACGCTTGCCAAAACCTCCCACTGGGGAGAAAACCACGGTAAAGCGGATCCCTGAGAGTACTGGTGCTATAACTTCAATCTCCAAATTACCTCCCCCTTCTGGCTCAGCCACAAAGTTAAGGACTAACCTGGCACAAATGACTGATGCCAATGGGAATATACAACAAAGGACAGTGTTGCCAAAATTAGTCAGTTGAACACTCATTTCTTTTTTTTCTTTGGAATTATAATATTGGAAATTGTGCAAAGCTGAGCATTCAGAAGTGTGGCATTTTTAGGAATAAGAGTCGTTAATGCATATCCACCATTTATGAACTGCTTCGTAGCACCTTTAGTTGGATTTTTTTCTAGGAAAGCTCAAATGGCCAAGAAAGGGGGAACAACACTTTTAAGTTTTTATCTCAGGGCTGTGTTAAATGCTGCTTTGAAGGAGCATTCATACAATCTGGTCTATAATAACAAAAAGTCCCACTTGGTTTAATACCTAAATCTTGTAAATGGTCTTGCCACAATTAAGTAATGGTAGGATACATTGATTTGTGTGCTACTGAAATTTTAATCACCACTCCCAGATCCTGTCAGATAAATAGCGTGTTAATGGATGAGGATTAAAAATGCATTTTACTAAAAGCTATGCGATCTGAGGCTTGTTGCATTTCCCATCATCATTGTTGTCAATATCAAGAATAGAGAATATAATCTAAGAGACTATGGTAAAAGAAACAGACAGACTGTTATGAGGTAGCCCAGAGAATTTTTACATGTTTACATGATAGATTTGGTTTGTGCCTATAAATCTCTTGACATTCCTTAAAGAAACTAAATGAGGAAAAGAGAGAATGTCTAGAGTGGTCTACACTACAGTAGATTAATGGCAAATTTAAAGGAATTTATGTGGTTTGATGTGGCTATACTGTTCTCAGTAGTACTTGACAGGTTTACATTCGTGTAATTATAAGCTATTCGCTGGAAGAGTTGCTTTTGAACATGTACTGTCCTGGAAGGGAAAATAACTGGTGCTTTACCTTTTTATTTATGAATTTTTTATAGCTTGAAACTTTTTGTGTTTTGAATTGAAACTTAATGCTCACGGAACAATCGTTGTTGTGTAATCTCAATGAGTGAAGACTGGTTAGTTTGCAAGGTAGGGTCTAGATTATTTTTGTCTTGTCTCTTAAGGTGAGAAGTTTTTGCAGTGACTAGGATTAAGAATTAAAGAATAGGTCATTGCATTTACCTGAATGCACGTACTTTTTACGATTTTTAAACGTATACCCTATCTCTTGAATCTAGCTACCCACTGTCAACTTAGGTCAGTTCTTTTTTTAAAACAAATATTTAAATGGAGGAACAAAGTTGACATTGTTTATATTCAGCCACAGATACGTACTGTACATATGTGAATTTGTTGAGAATTTGATGTGGATTTGTACATATGTATAATGTTTTCATTTTGTGAAATGCTGCTGAAAACACTACAAATATTGCTGTAGTGGGGTTTTATTGTTGGCGGCCAGTTTAATGATACTGTATGTATTGTACAGCTGACGGAAGAAGAGTTTTTTTCTAGTGATCATTTGTTAAATTTTATTGTTGTGGCTGGAATACATTAATAATAAAAGTTGTAATGTCCATCTTTACAAAATGTTTTTTGTGGTGACGTTATTTAGCTAATAGTTTGTTCTGTATTTCAGTTCAGATCATCTGTGTGACAGAATGCTTTGAACACACATTAGCAAGGGGTGGTGTGGTATAGTGGATACCGCTTAAGGTAAGTAACCAGAGGGTTGATGGTTTAGTTCGCAAGAGGATTGAGCCATGAACTAACAATATTTTGGCTTTAAAGGCCCTTTCACAACAAGAATGATAACTATAACCATAAAGTTTTAAAAAATCTTTCTATCTTCCATACCACAACTCTAAAGATAACACAGAGGTGCAATATTGTTTATATAATTTTCAGAGCATTTTTCCCAGCCAAGGAATGATAAAAACACTGGAAGCCAATCAAAATCCACCCGACTTTAAAGCTTGCCTCTGCGTTGTGCTCACAGAACAGTGGCAGTGTGCACATAAATTAAACAGTCTGTTGCAATTTGATATTGTTGGTATAAAAATAGTTGTTATAGTTATCGTTCTTCGTGTGAACAGTCTTAACCCCAAAGGAGGTTTAATAATTACAATAATATAATGATTGTTATTGGCAGAGAAAGAGTACATTTCTACAATAATCAAGTCTTGGAGCCAGGTGGTCCAATCAAGTGACCAGCTTTACCATAGAAAAAGATACATGTAATTTTGACTTCATGTCAAAAGAAGATTTGTTTAAAGGGCTGCAAATGGATTTCTAAGAATCTGGGCATCCAGTAGTCCATATTCAGGTACATAGTTTACAAACTAAGCGAATTCTGCAATGGTATTGTTCTTTCTAGGAACCTCCGATTGATCGTTGATTTGTAGGAAACAGTTGAGTTTGATAGTTCAATATAATACTGTTCATTCATTTTTGATAAAAAAATTAGACATGGCTTTGGCTAATAAGACTCTGGGAGAAGAACTTCTGTGCATGTCAGCATTATTCATAAAAGTGCAGTTCAGAAGTATCTCAGGACTGTGTAGTGAGCCCTTTTCATCTGTATCAGTGCAGAATTCTGTATGCATTGCTGTGGTTATCCTTTAGGGAACTTTGAATGCCAAAGAGAGAGATGTTGTCCATGCAAACACTCCATGTGTGTGCTATTAATAAACTGTTCAAGTATTGAGAGACTAGAGTTGTTTTACCTGTAACAAGCAACACAAAACCACTAATGAGCAGCAGCCTTTTGTAATTTTTAGAGATTTGGACTGTGTGGATTTATTTTTGAGGTTGTTCTGTGCACAGCATGGCTGCATTTATTATTTACAGGAAGTTTAGAAACTCCCACTTATAAATGGTAAGACCACCCAATGACTGTGTTTCTGCTACTTTTTAGTCATATCCTGAGGCAATAAAAAATAGAGTGGGCAAAATTGATGCCAAGAGTACTCTAGCTAGTGCAAATAAATGAGTCATTGGCACAGCGGAGAAAACTGAAAGCTGCTTCACTATCTTACTGTATTTCATCTGCACCAAAAGGTGGGAGAACATCTGTGACTCCCCAGCTTATGTCTAATGTACCAATTTGTGGGATGTGGAAACTCCCGTCTTTTGGTTATTATCAACAACCAATCATAAATATTGCAGTGTGGTATCTTTCTGAAGCAGAGAAATTCTCAACTTCTTTCATTGGCTTTAATAAAGGTGTTCCTCAGTATAAAGTATTGGCATCAGTTAAAATGTGTTGTCTGTAGTGCTAATGAATTCAGTGTTGACATGAATGGAAAGTGCTGAGAATTTGTGTGCTGAGTCTTTTATAAGACTTGAGCAGGAAGTTGTGTTGCTGTCTATGCCAATTATGGTTTAAAGGAAGAGTATCAGAGGCTTTCCAAATGCTTTGCAGTGCTGATAGATTGGGCTCCTAACATGCCAGTTCTTTGATCAGGGGCCAGTTGCATAAACATAGACACTATGTTAAGACTGTGTCTTACAAACTAATTTGACCAACCAGCAGTTAGCCAAGGGGTAATCAGTGTTACTTTTTGGATTCACATTAGACCAATCTACCTTTTTGTAACTGACTTTAAAAAGTTATGACCAGTCTTGAAGAAAATAAATTTGATTTTTTAAGATTAGTCTAAGCAGTTTATGCAACCCGCCCCAGTTCCGACAACAGGCTAACTTTTCATCTTCTAAGTCATAATTACAATCATATATATTTTTGTTATTAGTGCATGATATCAGAAATTAGTCTTCGTCCAACATCTAAGCCATTCATGTTAGGTAATTCAAATAATGGATGGAAAATATCTAGGTGTCTTGAGTGTATTCCTTGTAGAGTACACGAAACAAAAAAATACTTTTTTTTAGGTTTAACAAAGAATGATTTGCTGTATAGAGCTCTCGAGTAGGCTATATTATGGTGCTTTGAAGACCAATAAAGTTTGATGTATTATAGTTTCTTCAGATTAGTGCATCTAAAGCTACTGCTTTGAATCTTTCTTGATCATTTCAGTTCTCTGAAATGCCATCTAGTTACACATAAAGCTGACAAACCTTATTTCAGAATATGGGCTCTGCTGAACAAACTACAACATGACTGTGAACTAAAGCAAACTTTCCCGTTTATTTTAGGCTAGTTAAATGACTCATGAAATAAAGCCTCAAGTATATTAGCATAACTCAGAGAGGTAGAAGGGATTTTCTGTCTCAGTGCAGTTTTTTGTTGTTTTGGCTGATTGGCCTTTCTTCGTTTTTGCTGGGCAAGCGAGTGTGGGAAGAATGCCCATGTGATAGGCCTCTGTAAACAAACAGAGCTGGTGATGTCATAACACTGGAATGAAGAGGAATGCATTTTACAGACTGAGGGTGCCATGTATAGGGGTATTCCCCCAGAAAGCATGATGAACCATCATTGTTGCCTCCTCTGTTTAATCATATCCCTTTAAATTTCTTTATAATAAATGCTTTTTAAGTATATAATTGCTGTTAGATGTTTTTGAGATTGATATATTAAAGAAACATTTTAATTTAAAACATGTATTGTTTCTCCAAATAGTGGTTGTGCATTCAGATGACAAAAAATAAAAGCTCACATGCTCCACGTATTAGAAAGAAATTGCTTTAAAAATAACTTTCTGGCTTGAAGCGATGTAATGAACCACTTAACGTCATTCCCCTTTGAAAAAAGCATAAATCATCTTCAGGCAGTTTTCAGTGTTTTTTTGCCTGAAAAAAAAAAACTTGTATTTCAGGATCATGCAGTTCATGTCAGTTGCTGCCTACATCAAATCTATGAGTAAACAAACTCATTATTGTATTGACAGCATCCATAGGGTCCAACTCTCTTAAAAAGTTTTACCCTTACTAGATGTGCTTTTTTTTTCTTACAATTTTGAGATTGTTATGCATACTGCGTTTGCATGATAGGAAACCAAGTTTAACCTTTCAGCGTTTTGTATTTAGTTCCTATCTCATGAGGCGCAGAAATATGACTCCTGACAGTATTCCTGGTGGTCTTGTCTGGACTGCGATCTCATCCATGGAAATTTATGCATAGGTAATTATTATGCTGTTCATTCTGCCAGCCAAATAGCTCTTTGGCCTATTGGGGCATGAGGAACAGGCTTTCTAAGAAGCAGAGTAAATGAGGCTTCTCTGGGGCGGTCTCGCCAAACTTTCAGCTGGAGGGAGTGCAGCTCCTCTTCTTTGAAGTTAACTCATCTGCTTGAATATGAAGACCCTTGGAGGCCTCTCGTGGTCAGACAACACCTGATACCACCCTTGGTCCTCACATCAACTGGATGATATGACAATGATCAGTGTCTACAAGCCAAACATTGCTGAGAGGACCAGGATTCTCTGTCCTAAAGCCTTAGCGTGACATTCAAAACACCACCCGTATACTGCATCTGCTGTTAACTTACACATGATGTATTTTCATCATGCATCATTACACAGCTGAAGTCTAGCACCAAGCAATAATCTAGTTATGGACACAAATCTACCTTAAAATAAGTGATATTCATTTTTCACTCTAGTTTTAATATGCAAGGTTCTTCCCTCAAATTTACATTTGGTGGTCATGTTTGGGTTTAATGTATGTATTAATGAAGATTTTTGGAAGTACAGTATTGCAACTGCATTCTTAATTTTGTAGGGGCTTTTTTGCCATGTTTAACAAAACTGCATGTATGTTGTTTATGAGGTGTGATTTGAAATTTGCAAATGTTTTTCAGGATTGTGTTGATTTCATCAATCCAAATAACTACTCTTAAGTGATAACAGGATAATTAACTCTCGATAGTAATGGAGAAGCTGGCAGCCTGGACAATCTTCCTCACCATATTAGGAACGTGAGAGACTGAGAATAGGGAACCGCCATGATTCGCAGGAACTGTTAAGTCAGTTGAGTTGAAGCCATGCTATTTTCAGCCATCAGAATCCCCGAGAGGGAAGAGGAGCAGCTTTGAATCGAGATCAGAGTGCCTGCATTCAAGTGCATACATCTTGACCTGTGATCGGGCATGCTTGGATAGTTATGTGGTTCTTTGAGTAGTTTCTCTATCGTTCGAGACTACAATAAAGGTGTAATGGATATAATTAAAAATATTATGGCAAAACAATGCTTAAATATTTGTATATTTGTAAAAACACTGAACAGAAATTCTGTCATGAAAATCTAGATGGGGCAGGCTGATGGGTTGTTAACGCAAATGGATGATATTCACAGTGTTAAACTACTTGGCACAAGCTTGGATCATGTTGCGTATGCAGCCAATGAGCTTACTGCTTTACATTAAAATGGCTGGTTGGCATTCACTAGAGCAGTTCGCGGCGCGCTTTCAGAGTTCCTATGAAACCCTCCACCTTCCCCAGCTCCACCTGTACAGATCTGCTATGTGTTATTATATATGCTATTTGTGCAGCAGCAGTATGTCTTAAATACTCACATCATTGTATCGGCATATGCATTGGCAGTAGCAAGTTACTGTACTTGCTTTGCAGCAGCAATAATCTACAACAACAGCAATATCCAACAGCACCAGCAGCGTAGCAGATCTATTCCACCAAAACCAAATACATTAACAATGTCATATCCATTACCATGCTAAAATCTTAAGAGAGTTATCATGATAAAACTATAATTATTATATACAGAATACTGTGATTTTCACTTGCTGTATTTCACTTTAATACTTATCTGCACTGATATACTGGCTTTTTCATGGCTTTGCATTTCAGTCGATTGAAAGGTTGGAGGAAAGGGAAGCTTTCTGCGATCTACCATTTCATAAGGAGATGAAAGGTTTTGAAATGTGTGAATGAGCACTTTCCAGCATCACAGGAAGCCGAACAAATCTTTTAAGGATATTGTAGATATGTGCTGTATCAGCTGACTGAGGATGATGTTCAAGCAGTTTAGCTTCACATCTGCCTTCTAATGCAAACTGTATATTGTTGTACATTGTATGTTGTTGAACAGTATCATGGTATCGATTTACTGTTTCTCGGTCAACATGTTTGTGGTAGAGGTCATTGCACTTTGCCAATATCTTTATGTACGTACCATTTAACCTGTTCAACCAGATGAGAAAAGAGTGTTGTTCTCTCCTACCTTAAGATAATCTTGACCTCAGTTTATGTGTGCACAGCAAGTAGCCATTGGAGAGAGAGCAAAGGAAGAGAGGGAAGGAAGGGTATTATAGAGGTGATTAGATGCTTAATGCTGCTGACTTCACAGTTATCTGAAGTGAAGGTAAAGTGTATTGATGGTAATAATGATTTTAAACCTGCTGTATTTGCTTTGAAGAAATAAGTAGCCTGCCTTGTACCTCATTTGTAAATGAAGGATCAGCTTACTTGTGTTCAGGTTTATCATGCTGGACAGAATATAAGTTTGTTTCTCTGACAGATTCAGTTTTATTTAATGGTGTGATGACTTCGTTGTCTTCTTAATTGTGCACATGTATCTGTTTTTAACAACATATAAAGAATGTACGTAAATGAGATGCACTGAAATTAGTTTTGTGACCCAGGTTTGTTTTTCAGTCTATATTTTAGTCTATACTTGGTTGTTTTACTCCTCACATAATCTTAGGTCATCTTTTCCTTCTTTGCAGTTGAAAAGCAACAGGTTAGAACAGGGGTCACCAAACTCGGTCCTGGAGAGCCGGTGTCCTGCAGAGTTTAGCTCCAACCCTAATCAAACACACCTGAACCAGCTAATCAAGGTCTTACTAGGTATACTTGAAACTTCCAGGCAGGTGTGTTGAGGCAAGTTGGAGCTAAACACTGCAGGACACTGACCCTCCAGGAAAAAGTTTGGTGACCCCTGGGTTAGAGGATAAATCCCTAATGCAATCAACACTAATTAATGTAGGCAGGTCACAGTCACAGGCCGTCGTCAGCTAACCATTGGCTTGTGAGGCATCTATGAAGCAATAAAAGCAGGAGACACCAGGTTGCAAAGTAGCTCAGCATGGTGTGACTACTATGTGTTCACTTTATAAATGATCTGTTTTGTATGTGAAAGTGTTGTGGAGTATTCTTAACAGCCCTGTGGAGCTAGACTTGGTGGAAGCTGTGAGCGAGGTTTGGATTCCTCACCCACAGCCATCACAGGACTCACATTCTTCTACAGTCGGCCTGCCAATGTGAGTGTTTCTGTCCCCCTCAGTCACAGTGGACTTGAAATCAAATTAGTGTTAACTTGTTCTTCAGAGACAAACAGCAAGCAGCTGTTTCTATACAAAGGTGCTGCACTGCATGACCCTGTTATATTTGGCCTCTGCCCTGCTAACTGTGTGCCATTTTGATAAGGTACACTAGGTCCCTAGCAAGGTTATATAGACTTTTTTTGTGCTGTAAAATTTATCTATTAATAATAATATCAAAAATATATTCAAGATTTTTAGGAAAGATTAGCTCTTCTATCATAATTTAATGTTCTTGCCGAGAAACCATATGCATCGTTCATGCTTTGTAAGCAGAAAAATGACATCCATACGGTGCACTTGCTTTCAGTTGAGAACATCCATTCCTCTGAAGAAAACTTCAACTACAGACAGCTGTTAATGTTAATGACCTAGAAGAGAAACTACACAGCCATTTACTAGAGCAAAGTGGATGCTGAAACAAGTGGATGCTGAAACAAGAGGTGTCTAATGAATAAGTTGAACCTTTGCAGAGGATTCAGCACCAGAGACAAACCAGGAACAAGAGCCCCCAAACAAGCACATTAGAAATAGCCATAATGCCTTACCAGCCCTTACCAATTCACTATGCTTTTCAGGTCAGACTGGGATTGTATTTAAAAGATAAACCTATTTCCAGCCAAAATTAGTTGTCATTTAAAAAGGAGGTCTAATGCTATTTCATGCATTCTTACTCCTTTACACTGTTAAAGAGTTGGATTCTCATGCTAAACATGACCAAAGTCTCAAAAAACGAGTTGGATGTATGACGGAGTATTTCTGTACCAAATACAATCCTTCAGGGTTCGTAAAGTTTTTTGCAAGTATGGCCCTGTATGGTGTCATAAAGGGTGGAATCCCTTGTATGGGCACTTCTCCTAGGAGCACACACATCAACAAGAGCTACAGCAAGAGCACAGCCATCAACGTGCTTCATTCGGGTTACGGAAGTCGTTGGCAGTGCTGCACAGGACTTGCTCAAGAAGGATTTGTCATTTGGTTTTTAGACTACAAAATCAACAATGTCACCAAAGAAGTGTGTTTTTGAGGGAAAGATAACCTTGTTCAGCTTCCCAAAGAGCCCAGCATTAAGGGAACGGTGGATGCAGTTTGTTTCTCCGGGGCAGCAACGGAGTTGTGCAAGTGTTTGTTTGTTCTCTGCATTTCAGAGACAAATGTTTTATGAACAAATTAAATAAAATTTAAGTCAAAGTTTTTGTTACTGTTTTATTTATGTCGATGTCAGCTTGCAGACAAAAGCTTCATGTGATTGTGACTGTTTAGAGAAACAGTACAGACATATCTGTCTTTTATAAATCTGATAAAACTAAAGAATCGTCAGCGATATGAAGGATGCAATACTACTCTATAGGTACTCAAGATTAAAATGATATTGGCAGAAACTGTGTGTGTGTTATGTCCCCTTTAAATTGAGAATTTATTGTTGTTGTATCAGCCATTGCATTAAAAATAAGGACAAAGCCACAAATCCAACCTTGCTTTTGCATGGGCCTGTTATTCTTTAGCCCAAGTAAACTGCACACGTGTGGGAGCCCTTTTGTTAGAGTTGCATGGCAGAGGGCCTTCTTTGCATGCCAGCTCCACTCTCTTGTTCTTTCATAATGGATAAACTAGGAACAGCAGTGCTGCCAGCTTGACTCAAACAATAGGTAGACAAAATGGAGAACTATTCATTTTGGCTGTGTATTTGTGTGAATGGTTGAATGTGAAGCCTGGGATATACAAGTACACCAATGGTTCATCTGTGCTGCAGTTGACAACACTTGTTCTCGCCTTGTCTTTCCCTTTTTCACCCTGCCTGGTCTGTCATCTTCTCCTGTCTTTTTATCTTTTAGATTTGTCCTGTTTGTCTCTCTTAGTGTCATTCGGTCTTGTTCTTGCTTATTTCTGTCTTGCTTATTTCCTCTCTATATCAATCTCCATTTGCACTTGCCTATCTCTCTCCCTCTGCCTGGACAGCCTGCGCTCCCAAAGCATCCTTTTCTGTTGGCTCAATTCCCTGTTGTTCTAAGCTGCTAATAGTGCACTTTCCCCAAAACTATCTGGCCTTTTCAGGGCAACAGAGTTCCATGTCAACTCTGGGAAATCTGTTAATTGTCATGTTAATGCCACTTTTATCAGGACTATTTGTCTCTTCAGTGAATCACTGATCAAAATCACTTTATTCCTTGCTTTGCACGTTTCACTGCTTTATTATACTTTTACATATACTTCTATTAATATCATAGTTATTAAAGCTGTAGTTTCATGACAGTGTTATTCCCTAGGTCAGAAATAAAGAGAAATCTCTATAATGTGTGCATGCTGTCTCATGTGAGTATCTATCAAGTCTGTTTATATAATCAGTGCTTTTTATGGTATTGTGTTGCTGTTCTCTCTCTCACTATGCTCACAGGGTCTAAAAAGTAGACTCCACTAGCCACACGGCTTGCCACCAGGAGGCTGACAAGGCCCAGGTGTCAGTGTTAATTAACAGCTTTTGAAATAGCCTCTAGTCCTTGGGCCTGGCTATCGATGTCTATATAGGGGAGTGAACTTTATGATATATTTGCACATGGCACGCACTATGGAGCCTCAGGTTCAAGTTTCTTCTGCCTGTAGCCCATGGGTCCTATTTAGGCCATTGGCAGAGTTTGAAATTTGAATTTCGTCATCCATAAATCTTCATTCTGGCCACAGCAGGGGCAGGTTATACATGCAACTGGTTCCCCTTATTGTTGTTTATCTTTGCCCAGGGAGCAACAATGGGCTGTAGAGGGATGAGGCCTCATAACGGGCAACTGTCAAACAGAGATGAAAGCTTTTCATAGAAGAAAGGTCCTCTCTGTGAGCTTAGGTGACATAGACTGCCAAGTCCTGAGCCAATGCCACGAACACAAAACAATCTATTTATCTTCATTAAGTGGTGCAGAAAACTAGCTCTAGTAACTTCAAATCACTTTCGTTTTTTATTTTTGTTATTTTGCTTTTATTGACGGAACAGTATAGGCATTAAATTAGTGGCGAGTGGTATCATGACATGGACCTGTGTACCAATGAGCTAACGTCTCATAAAAGCCTTTGCATAATCCACTCCACCACAATTCTGATAGATGATCTTTTTTTACTTGTTGAGCTGCTTTTAATTTCCAGTTGTCTGAATTCAAAAGCAGGCCATCAGATTTGCATCACTGTGTCATCTTATCCTGTGTAGCACAAGAGTACCTGCAGTTTTCTTTTATGAAATGCATTTCTGTGACTTCTAATAGATCAGGACACTTAAGCCCCATGAGGATGTACAGGTCAAGTGTACCCAGATAGGCACACATACTTTTCACCCAAACAATATGTGTCTTTCATTGCTGCTTGTCTTTTAGTGGGTATGGGTATTATTGGCATCATTTTACTAGCACGTCGTTCTCTGGAGAAATGTGACTCCAATACACAATTAGAATCAGGGCAGTAAATTGTATGTTTGTGTCAAAGCGTATACGGCCAAGACACAGTAACAGAATGAAGACTGTCATACTAACACCAAAAGGTCACATAGATTGGTGCATAGTATCTATGTGTGAAAGGTCAAAGGGCATTTGATTTGTCAGATCAACAGAACATATGCCATCTGTGAAGTATATTCTAACTTAATTATGTCCATATCTGAATCACTTGCCTTGGCATATTCATAATATCTAACTGACATCAATGTAGAGTGAATGAAGTGTTTTTTCAATTAATCTTTTCAGTGAATCAGTTGATTCAGTTCACAGAACAATCTGAATGATTTGTTCACAAATCAAACTCTTCCAGTTCTCAATGACTCAATGATTAGTTCAGAGTAGTTAACAGCTCACAAAATAATGATTATTTTATCACTACTCTCCTGTGGATATGTGGGTGAGTAAATAATGACATATAACTTTAAATGGAAAGCTAATCTACATCTAAAATATACAACACTAGCCCCATACAAAACAAACCATTTATATCAAAACAACGTTCAATTACACAGATTGCTAACTGTGGTGTACTGAATTTATAGTATTGGATTAAATAAGCACGTCTGTGTCTAGATGAAAAAGGTGCCCTTTCATTCATTTCATTGTCATTCTATCATGTCCTCCTCTGTGATTTTTAGCTGTGTAATTGCAGAATCAAAGTGAGGCATTGCGTATTGAGCTAATCTGATTAGCTGGCCTCTAAGCAGGTACAGGATGAAGCTGTCCTAGGATCACAGGATACTTTGGAAATGATGCATCATGGAAACATGCATAATTTGGAACATTAAAATATATATATAAATAAGCAGGATATTGTGTAAGACATAAATGTGAAATAATGATGCCTACATTGTACCTGCGGCCTGTAAATGTGCTATTTTATGTTTTTTTTTTTAAATATGTCATTTAATATAGATTTTGTAGGTTTTATGTACTGTAAGCTGAAAACATGTTTTAGCACAATTTATCAATCACTGTCCTCAGTTGAGACTACATGGTACATCTAAAGATTGTGAAGTGAGTTGGCCTGTTGATATCATTGCTGTTCCTGTCCAGTGTACATTTTAACAGAGAAACAGAAACAATGACCTCACCATTTGTACATGTCTGGTTGTTGAAAATCATGCCCAGGGCCATTTGAGAGATCTGAATTCTATGGTACTGTATGCCATGGGATTGTCATTCCTGTCTCTTATACCTGTTTGCCATAGATTAAAAAAAACTGATGGCTCAGTTTTCTGGGCTCTCCAGCTTTCTTGTCCTTCTTTTCTTGTTATCATCATTCTGTTGATGACTGTAGGTTTTGCACGTGATTCATGTAACATCTGTCTCGGATCACCTTACAAGTCCTGTCTAGGAGAATAAATTTGTTGGGGTGGAGGTAAGGGGATAAGAAGGGATCGCCTTACTGCTCTGTAGTGTGGAAGTTCTTGCTTGCTCAACTTGCCATTTGTCAAATCGCTTAGAGGCAACCAGGAGCAAATTAATTGTTATCACTTATGCTTCATGTTGTGGCAAAGAATGTAACCTATGTTATAAAACTGCGAGTTTGACTAAGTGATATCATTTCTTCCCTGTCAAGGGTCTGGCCTGCCTTCATCTGTAAATAAGCATGATATTGTGTAAGACATAAATGTGAAATAATGATGCCTACATTGTACCTGCGGCCTGTAAATGTGCTATTTTATGTTTTTTTTTTAAATATGTCATTTAATATAGATTTTGTAGGTTTTATGTACTGTAAGCTGAAAACATGTTTTAGCACAATTGATCAATCACTGTCCTCAGTTGAGACTACATGGTACATCTAAAGATTGTGAAGTGAGTTGGCCTGTTGATATCATTGCTGTTCCTGTCCAGTGTACATTTCAACAGAGAAACAGAAACAATGACCTCACCATTTGTACATGTCTGGTTGTTGAAAATCATGCCCAGGGCCATTTGAGAGATCTGAATTCTATGGTACTGTATGCCATGGGATTGTCATTCCTGTCTCTTATACCTGTTTGCCATAGATTAAAAAAACTGATGGCTCAGTTTTCTGGGCTCTCCAGCTTTCTTGTCCTTCTTTTCTTGTTATCATCATTCTGTTGATGACTGTAGGTTTTGCACGTGATTTTGCACACCAAGACCTCTGCTGTCAATCCTTGACATGGCATCAGGTTTCAACACAGGGATTACTAGAAAAAGATCTGTCCTCCCAGGATAGCACAGCAAGCTTATATTTAGCCTGGCTTGATGCATAGCCAGAATAAAGCCAAGTCTGCTGGCCACTGACCGCCCCTTGCCCCCCTGATACTCCCAGCGAGGGTTGTGTCTTATGTCTTATACATAAGGGTCCCTTATGTATAAGATATTGTTCTTGTTTTTTTACATAATAGTATCTGTTGCATTGTGCAGCCCATTAGCCATCGCTGATCTAGCAGAATGTCCAAAGAGAGTGTGATTGTTTCTGCATGCAAATACAACCATTTTTAGACAGATAATTTAACCCGCCCATTTTGGTGGCAAGAACTCAATAGCTCTTTAACTTAAGAAATACCTTATTGCAATAATTCTAATAAGTTTGAGCATTTTACAGTTTTTTGACTAGCTTGAATTTCATATTTATGCTCTTTTTCCAATAGGTATGTGTCAAGGTTCTTGTACAGTATTACACAGTACATTTTTGTATTATACTTAATCAACTTCATATTTCATTTATTGTGTTCTCTTGACCCAGACATATAGGTGGCACAATTATTCTCCAAGAAAAAACAGATACTTCTAGTATTCCCACTCGGGCACATTTGTGTCCCCTCTCTCACCTTATTTGTTTTCCTTTGCTTTTTTTCCATTGAACATTCTTAGCTTGCAAGTACTCTCCATGACATATAAACAGCTTTAAGTTTACCCTCTAGCAAACCAGTTGAGCCAGCGTTAGAACCTACAGTCATGCTTTGAGCCTTATCACTTTGAGTCTGTCATGTTTGCATGTGACAGGATGGACCTTTTTTTTTTTTTTTACAGCTGGTTATTCATGACAGTTTTCCCATGCATTTTACTTGAACATCTGATCTATTAGTTAATAAAAAGCTTCATTTATACATTTAAGCATTTAGATAAAAAGCGTGCATATGTTTGATTTGATTTTTTTCTTTTCATTCAAAAATGCTGTTTTCACACATTTCAGACATGGAATTTTGTAAGATATTGGAAAGAATTACTAAGACATTCATACAAGTAAGTAAAGGATAAGGGAAAAATGTTACAAGGAAATTACAGTATTAAGATGACAATAGATCCTTTGAACTAAAGAGAAATAAGAAGGAGCTATTCTTTAAATATTGCATTGACAAAAGGTCAATCTCTAATAAAATTACAGTGCTTTAAAGAAAACCAAAGACCAAGAATATCAGAGCCCTTCATTAGCTAGTAAGATCAAGGTCAGTCTGTCCACTATCTTAATTTGGTCCGCGGCTGCCTGTGAAAAGGGTTCAACAGGTTCACCCAACTGACCAGGGGCAGGACATTCACCCATTCAATGGAACAGTAATATGATACTACTGATCTGTCTGAGGGATTTGAGCATAACGCAGAATCCCAACAAAGCAAATCCCATCTTTGCAAAGTCACACAGGTGTCACTGTTCCCAAGTGACTGTTACCAGCCAGGGATGAGTGATTTTATTTTCAAAAGGGTTGGATCCCTTGTGCTTGCAGGAGTCAATAAGCACATCTTTAGAGCAGGGCTATTTCTGACTGCACGTTGGGGCCTGGCCACATTCCTTGCTTCACACACTCTGTCCGCTATTTCATAGGGGTATCATTTGAAAAACATAGGTATGTGTTGTCTAATGAGGACACTGTCCATTCACTGGCTATCACCTTGAGTATGTTTTAATGCATAATCATAAAATGACTATTCTTAAAGGAATAATTCACACTAACGTGAAAATGTGTGTGGTCATTTACTCACCCCTGTGTTGTTCCAAACCTGTATAACTTACTTTCAAATAAAACTTTCAGAGTAATATTACAAAATAAGACATTTTGAAGAACGTTGTGGTCCAAACAACATCGGACCCCACTGACTTTCATTGTATGAACAAGAAAAGTTCATACATTCCAAAAGTTTTTTATGCTCCACAGACAAAAGAATTGTACACAGGTCTGGAATAAAATGAGGGTGAGTAAATGTTACAAAATGTAAATAAATTTGCCCACAAATTAAATTCACTCGTGGTCATGTAAAAACATTTTAAATAGGCTCTATCCTTAGCTGATTGTTGATATTTCTGAGGTTTCATGCTAACTCCTGTCATATGCATAAGAGCTCATAAGTCTACATCACTATGCGGGTGGTCAGACTGGTCCACCACACAAAAGTGGGCCTTGGTCTGATATGAGAGACTCTGTGACCTAGATTTGGCAGATTGGTTAAGTGAGAGCTCTTAAATTTCAAGTGACCCAACTGGCTGCATAAAATATTGTCCCCTGCTGGCAAATGATTGCCCTCTGGCCTCATGAGCATGTGTAATGGATATCTCTTTATTTTTATAACTTTATTCTTTGACTGATAATTTCTGTATGAAAAATGTTGAGTTCTGCTGTGATTTGTGTCTTAGGCCTCTCATGTGCTATGCTAATTTTTCTTCCTATCCAAATACACTCTGGAATGTTGACACCAGTCCATGTTTACGACTCTGGAGTAATAAACAGGATGCCTTTTATGAATTTGCAATTAATATAGAAATATGGTATTCCATGACATCTATGATGTACATTTGTTTTATTTTTTTGGCTTTACATTGCTAGTGACTACCATTGCTGCACACATGGACCATGAACTTCTAACTGGCCGCTTGCTATTGTTAGTAGCCTTGTGAAACTTTTAACCACCTTTTAACATTTTTCACACATCTGTCAGTAGGAAGATTCCATGACACTGGTCCTCTAAATATAAAGCCGGTTCCCAGTTCCTACTCAGGAATAGCATGTTTCCATCAAAGGCTGGCCTCTGGTGCACGACTGGAACAGATGCAGCTTGTACTCACTCTCCATTACACAAGCTCTTTTGGGGTCTTGGTGTGTCCCTATAGGTTTACAATCATCTATCGGTACTTTTTTGGACAGTCAGCTCACTTGAACATGACAAAATAAATCCCAATTGCAGACCAGAAAATATGAGACAGTTTTGCACCCGGTTACTTTATTCACCTGGTCATGCAAACACTCAATGTGGCCTTCTCATTCCCTTGTGGGTTAAACTTTTATATTTCAATGATTCATTAAATGCAAAGGGTGTGATATTTGTACTAAAGCAACCCTATTATCTTTGGTCAGCTGAGCAATCTGTGACTCAATGGATTTGATTTATTTGTAAATTTGAAACATTGGCTACTAGAACATTTAGAAGAACATTTAGAATAACTTTTAAACATTTAATAGTTTATTAAATAAAGGATTGTCATATGGTTCCAATTTAAGATGGCTACATGAATTGTATAGTTGAGAGATTCATATTGCTATTTTTTATAACAGCCCAGTCAGAAGTAGTTTAGTATCTTTATCTATATACAGTAATATACTAATTTCAGTTAAACTATCAGGTAGTCTTGAGTGAACAGGTTTTTTCTTTACACAACGGTTACTTCTCTCTGGTTTCAAGAAGGCCCCTCTGCAGGGGAGTACCCTATTATTCTCCTAAAACAAGACATTTAGTCATGTTGTTATGAATATCAATGTAGTTTCTATCTCTTCCAACGGTAAGCTGAGGACACTAGAAACCAATGACCCATTTAACCTGCAATCTGGCAGGAATATAGTAACAGCTTTGTCCACCTTTAACAGACTTGTATTTCTCAGTTTTCCTGCTGCATTTACTGGCTTCATACACATTTCTAAAGGTGACATTAAACTTTTGGCCACATTACCCTTCAAAAGCATTCAGTCATAAGCATATCTTACAAAATATGCATAATATTTTAATGAAATTTCTTTTTTATTCATGTTATGCTGAAAATAAGTTTTTCCACTTCAATATTCTGAAAATATGTATTATGATATGACTCACGCTTTGGAATACAATATGTCTGACCATTTAAGGTCAGACATAAAGGTTAAGTTATAAATGCAATTAAAGGATTGTTGGTATGGGGATTCGGTGCAAAAGTCTGATTGATCACTAGCCCCAATAGTGACTGAAGGCTAGAGGTTCGTATGAGCTCTACAGAGTGATTTGCATGAGTTGTACAAAGCTGTCATATATGTGGCCAAAGACTAGTTTAGAATGTCATAATTGACTCTCTTGTATCATTCTCAGGATGGATAAGATACCCAGAGGAATGCATTTGAAACAGATGTTCACTCTCGGAATAGAGTAACAGTCAAGGGGCAGTTTCAAAACAAGAGTGCTTGTGAGAACTGACCGAATCAGCATACAGGGCATAGCCTACCATGACACTGAGCATCATCTGGTTTCATCACAAATCATTTCATCCTCCAGCTATCCCATTCAGGATGGCGCTCTAGCAGTGCCAAACAACAGACTGATCCGAGTTGCTTTAGTACTGGTGGGTGCTTTTTACATGAATGGCACGCCAGTAATGGATCCTATGTGGTTTAAGCTATGCTTGGGAAACCACAGTCCCTGTCACTGACAGCCTGTGAACCACAGGTCTGAGTAAAGAGCGTCTTTCCATGGGATGGTATTTCAGCATGCCGTTTTGAAAGGCAAGCTCGATAGTGGTCCTCACATGGTTGCGGTTGCAGAGGCTCAGCTTTTGGCTCCAGGCAGGTCCCCTCATGGAGGGTATACCCCAGCTAAGCCCATGGTCCTACCCCCTTTCTTTCCTGACTCCAGATCCAATGATTGTATGGGCTGGCAGAGCCTTGGAGTGGAACTGTCAATCAATAAACTGACTTTGCCTCTGACAAATCTCATTAAGGCTCATGTTCTGTACTCATCTACATGGCAGACAGAGCTGTGATGCCTCATATCCTGCATGCTCTCCTTCCTAGGCACATGTTAGATGTAATGTGACATTTTAGTCCACGTAAGCATGTCAAAATCTAGTGGCACATTTGACAACTCCTAAAACTAAGAAACATAATATCCATTTGTTTTAGTTGCAACTGCCATACTTTTAACCATTAGAGAGCATTAGCAGAGAATTCCCAAAATCCGGGAAGCAATATCAAAAAATATATAATTGGTACTGATCTATACTAAGTCCCAGGTAAAAAGAAATTATATACAAATCTGAAGTCAGCTCAGACAATGCCAAATCTGACACTGACAAAATGTTATATAAGTATCATATCACAATCCATTTCATCCGCAATCCATTTCGGTACACCGGCAAGTCAGAGGGCTTGTAAGAGTTCAAAAGCCGAATTATATAGAGAACCTGTATAAATATAATGTTCAATATTGCATCAAGAATAAACAGTAACAACCAAGCATACATTTGTCATAACTGTGAAGTGTTTATGAGGGGTACATTTTGAACTACTATTGCATTTCACTGAAGTTGTTATGCATTTAAAAGTCTTTCAGTGGGGCTTTGGAAATGGGAGTATAGATTTGAAAAGGTTAATTCTTCAGACCATTTTTTGACATTCAACTTCTGACCATTCGTTTAAAATGTTTGCCTGTAGCTTAATTGCAAGAGAAAAGAACTAACAACACTAAAGTCATGGGTTTGATCTTGAAAGCATCTTAAGTCATATAGAAAAAGTGGTCTGCAAAATGAATACATTTTAGTGCATATGGAGAGATGAAGGTAACATAATAGTTTATCGCCAGTGACCTGTATTTTACTGTAGATAATTATAATGCCACCCATCTCCCTCTCAAATATTAATCTGTCTTAGAAAGTCAAGTCAAGTCAAGTCACCTTTATTTATATAGCGCTTTTAACAATACAGATTGTGACAAAGCAACTGAACAGCATTAATTAGGAAAATAGTGTCAATAATGCAAAATGACAATAGTAAACACTCATTTTTCAGTTAAAGACAGTTCATCATTGAATTCAGTGATGTCAACATCCAGCTCAGTTCAGTTTAAATAATATCTTTGCAATTATGTCAACGATAACGCTGGAAATGAAGTGTCCTCATGCATGTGCAAAGAAAGCACATGCATGAGCCATGTTCCCTCTTAACCCTAACGTACACACACCCACACCCACATACACATTCATACATACAGTATATACTACCTCTCCCATGCTGTGAGGCACTGTTTGATGTCTCTGTTGCTGACATCTAGCGACCAGGAACAGAAGCTCTGTCTGAATAAATCATGTCTTCTATGTGTTGCCCACAGCTGATTGACTAGCCAAAGGCAGAGAACTATGCATGCACTGTCAAAAAAATTTAAATTTTTTTGTAATTTTTAATTTTACAAAAATTAAGGTGATAATTAAAAATTAAGTATTCATCGGTGAATACATAAATGCTTGTGACTTTTTAGCTCCACCCACGGCACTTTAGCTAATTTGTTGCCAGGGTATCATTTACATCTGTCCACAGCAACAGTTAGGACATTAGAAAAAATAATCTGACATTCACATCCCTGTAATTAAGTATTTATTTTGTTTGATATCTCACGTTGCACAGTGAATGCAATACTTTATTTTCCGTCTAAAGTTAAATCGAATTTTATATATAAAAAAATCCTAATCGAAATCTTCAATTGTAAAGATACTATACAATTCTACTGGGTGGGAAGTGGGCCCTTCTGTGTGGGCACTGAACCCGTAGCCATGCTTTGCTGGGAATGATGACTTAATGGGACACTGTGTTTCTATTTGCATAGCTAGCAAAGCTCCAATTTCAGGATGTCCTCAAATAATCGTGCATGCCCAGTCTAATGTAATGCTTGAAATAAAAGATAAATGTCAGACAGACTTTTATTGTTGTCTGTAAATATTAGATATATAATTAAAATGAGCATTTAAAACAAATGATTTTAGTTATTAGGGTTTTGTTTTTAATTTATGTAGGCATTCTTAGTAATTTATTTTATTTATTAATATAAATGCACACACTTACTTAAACAGGTAATATACATAGCAATAGCAATAGTAATGTGGTGCATATAGCTCTATCATGACAACTCTCAGAAGATTTTAGCATGGTAATGAATATGACAAAGTTGCTGTTGGTTATTGCTGTTGTTGTAGATTATTGCTACAGAGCAAGTATAGGAACTTGCCACTGCCAATACATTTGCCGATACGGTGCTGTGAGTATTTAAGACTTACTGCTACTGCACAAGACAAGTAGCATATATAATACCTGTAGCAGATGAGTACATGTGGAGCTGGGGAAGGTGGAGGGTTTCAAAGGACTCTGAAAGCACACTGCAAACTGCTCTAGTCTGCTCTAGTGAATGTAAACCAGCAAGTTCATTGGCTGCATGCAACATGAACCAATCAGCTTGTGCAAAGTAGTTTAATGATGTGAATATCATTAGTTTGCGTTAAGGACCCATCAGCCTGCGTCATCTAGAGTTTCATGACAGAACTTGGCATTTATCAGTGGCTTTACATTTAAGTTGAATTTCTCTGTGTTTGATGGCTCCTAAGCAGAACACAGAGAAAAACACAAGAAATGCATCTGTCGTGGTGTTCTACCTGTTCAGGTTTGCTGTCATTCTCAGCTGATTGGGTATGTAGGTTTAAATTGAAAGAAACTTACACTCTTAAAAATAAAGGTGCTTCATGATGCCATAGAAGAACCTTTTTGTCTGAAGGTTGCATAAAGAACCTTTAACATCTGAAGACCCTTTCTGTTTCACAAAAGGTTCTTTGTGGCGAAAAAAGATTATTCAGATTACAAAAAGGTAAGAAAGAAATGGTTCTTTAAAGAACCTTTGACTGAATGGTTCTTTGTGGAACCAAAACTGGTTCTTCTATGGCATCGTTGTGAAGAACCTTTTGAAGCACCTTTATTTTTAAGAGTGTACCTCAGTATTTCCTGGCGTTTGACACTCTGTGATGCTCTGGGGTATTATAGACACCAACAATTTTATATTTTATGTTGGGAAGGAGGGGAAAGGCTTGACTTACCTGCATTCGGGTTAACCACTTCATCTAAATGTGATTTCTACCCAGTCACAATAGTGACCGTAAAAAAGGTTTTCATTTATAAAGCTCTAAAAACCTTACTGACTGATGTTTTAGTGCACTTCCTGCAAATGTGGAAAAAATAAAGGGTCTCAATGAAATATGTGCAGTTTCACATGATTAGTGCAAATTGTCACATGACCAGAGCAGTTTATTTCCTGTTTGCACCTTGAGCTCCAAAACAAAAGGCTTTGTATGTTAACATAAAGATATGACAAAGATTTTTGGTACACATTATCTTTAAGGTGTCTAGTATTAATATATGAACTCACATATATTCAGTTTTGTTGAGTGTGGTCATAGAATGAGTAAACATGTTGATGGTCACAATAGTGACCGGTGGGATAACAGTGAACTTGGGTTTACAATATAAATCCAATTGCAGTTGCTAGTGAAAATTACACAAAAATGTTGCAATGACAAAATATTGCACTAAATTAAAAATTCAAATGTTACAAAAAATTTACAATATTGATGTTGCAATACTGGTAGGACTAATATAAACATTTGATGTTATATTTTACAAAAAAGTAAAAATTTTGAAATGCTTTGATGGTTCAATTTTTTTGTTTTTTTATCTCAGTGTTCCTATCAATGTTGCATAAAGTTTTTTTTATGCATAATAATAATAACCCTAGAATGTGATCAAACAGTTTAAAATAGCTGGGCTAAGATATATAACAATTTTTATGACTGCAGAAATATATTAATTCAGTACTCACCTTATCCCACCTGTCACAATTGTGACCGACCATAAAACACAATTTTTCACACACTTTTCCAAAACAATTCAAAAAATTATTATTGATTATTTATTTCAAAGGGTTACTAATGACACATCATTTGGATATTTTCATGTCTGGGAAAAAATTGGGATTAAACGGGTTAATTTTTAATTGGGAAAGAATCTTCCCTTTTTTTAAAGGTGCGCTAAGTAATTTGTATTTGTTTTACTGCTTCCTGTTCATCCCAGTGGTCTTTGACTTTATACTAACACCTTTTGCATGGATGCATCGTTTTAATTTATTAACTGCTAATGACTCACACCTGAGCTATTTTTCTTTTTGTTTTATGTCTTTATGTTGCGTATAATGCTTCATTCTTCATTCTTCTCACAGTGGCTGCTGTATTTCACCATCCTGACACACGCTAAATTACCTTTTTATGTGTGGTTGCTGTGGATGGTGCAGCTGCATCTTGGATGAAGACATTTCATGGTGTAGTGGCTATAATTGGTAAATGCTTCATCCATTGCTTGAGGTCTCTGCAATTGTCATCTTCAGGTACTGTTTGAAATGGTTTGGTGTTGCAGGTCGTTTGTCATGTTCATTGCATTCATCACTCCAACAGGGACTGGCTGTTTGAAAATATATATGCTTACATTTTTTTAAGCCCAAACTCATTCTGTTTGCACTGATGAGTTTCATAAATGATGATCCATACTGTCAATCTGAGTTGTGCCTATGCTACGCTATTGCTGTGTCTTTAATATGTATATGGTTTTGTTGTATATTTGATTTGCTTGTTATACTGTTATGTTTACTTTTTTGTAAAGTGCTTTGACCACTGGTAAAGTGGCAGGTAAGGTAAACATTTTGAATTTGGTCAAACTGCAAGACACTGCTGGTCAAGTGATCTCAACATGGAGATTTCGGTATTTCATGTGTTTCTACATTTGCTTTATTTTGATGTCTGCGGCTCTCCCTCACCTTGTTCTCCTGCTCTTTTCCCGAAGTCCAAAGATCTCACATCTCTCAGATTTTTCAAAACAAGCTTCCACTTTAAGGAGCGTTTCAGATGCCTGCAGAATATTAATTATGCATATTATGAACATATTTATTAATACATAATTATGATAATATATGTCTATTAAAATATATTTTAATAGATATATTCTCTCTCTGCTAATGTACATTATACAGTTAGGGTACAATGTGATTTTTTCCAATTTTATTTTATTTTCCTCTTAACCACTAGATGTCCTAAATATCACAACAAGTGCATGACTAACATAATCTCTTACCTTGTGTTGTTCCATAAAGTAAACGCTTCCTCCTTCATTCTATCAGAAAAGTTCATAAAATCTTGCAGCCAATTCCTGGCACCAAGGAACTGTAATAAAAGAAATGTATCAAAATCAGTTATATAAACCAGTAGTCTGACAGACTTAATGTAAAATAAAGAATACAGTTTTCCAGAAGGCCTCTTCAAAACGAGCGCGAATTTTTGGTATGCTATAATGAGAGATAATAAGACATAATGTCTTCTGTGAATACTGGCCCGAAGCACATTTATAAAACGTCAGTTGTACAATTGAAATTACTCCAAATTTACCAACATGTGTAATATTAGTGCAATATTAAGTATTCACCGTTGAATCTCTGCTGCAAAGCTACGTAGACTACCGCTCCAGTGCCCCGCCAAATTATTGCTGACGTAATATTTTAAATGTATTAATTTTTGTCCTCTACTTTTTACCCTTTTTAGTGATATTAAGACTTTGTAATTATATAACTAAATTCATAAAATTGTTCATGACTTTCAGCTCTTTTTGTACTGAAATACTGTGGGCAAGACAACCCTGAGTTACGTTGTATTTATAGTTGAGATTTTTATTTTATTTTTATTTCTCCTTTTTTTAATTAGTTTATGTTTAATTAGTTATGTTCCGTTGGTTATGGTTGTTTTCCACGACGTTCTCCACGAGATGGAGCTATATCACCGTGTCTTTGTGCAGGAGTAGGCCTATTTTGCAATTAATTAAATGACTGACAATAATTACGTTTTTAAAATCCCCCCTCTCCCCTCCCCCTTTTCCTTTTTTCCTTCTTTTTTTTTGAACGAATCGTTCCATACTTTATTATCACCCCCCCACACACACACACACAATTTAGAGGTAAAGTAAAGAGTTCAAAGCACCCTGCCACATTTATTAGAAAGATGATGGTTATGGCCAAATACTCATGACTTTTCATTATATTCACGTAGCATATTAATAACGTGAGTGCTATTTCTTGTCAGTGGTCCAGTCATTACTGAGGAGAAAAGTGTGTTTTGGAAATACCCTCGGCCCCTCCCCAGCTCAGTATCCTTGTTTCAACTAAACCATGGCCTAGTGACATTAAGTCTGGCTATAAGGCAAATTTTTACACCTTGTGAATCTTTTTATAAACCTTACGGTCATCAAGACCAAAAACAACGAGTCTTCAAAGAATAACCACAGTCATACGCAATAATTCTGAATAATATTTTCCATCCCTGATGTTTGCTGTATGTGGTGTTTAAGTGTGATGGCAGTGTTGCTCCTACAGATATTGCTGTGCATCGAAATGCAAGTTGTGAATTTGGAAATTGTGACTGGCACAGTTTTTAACGCGTTATCAGTTGAGTTATTTCTTTTAAAGTTAGACAGGCTTTTATTTTCTTTAAATCAGTAATTCTGTAATTTCTCTGAAAGAATCCCTTATCCTAGTAAATTGTATATATAATTTAATTTCTTATAATTTCTTATATTGCATATTGTTTAAAATGTATAGTGTATATAGCTTTGTGTATTGTGTATAGTGAAGTTCAATTATATATTTAATAGACCAGCCATAAGGCCTCTCAAATATAGGCCATTCATACTCATGGTTCATGAGGCAACATGTGAGAGAGAGCATGCATGTGTGTGGGGTGGGTGGGGGGGTGGAGCCTGACTCATCCATATTTTCCAATCACCTTTTTCTTAATTTGACCTACTCACCTATGGAACAGAAATGATTGTTGGATTATCCCATTGAGATTAGGGACAGTCCTTTAGCATCAGTGTGTTATTTCACTCTTTGAATGGACAAATGGCACTCATTCTCTATTTTACTGTGCTCAAGCCACTCACTAACTTTGTAATCAGTACGTCGAACAGTAGACTGCTGCATTTTGTCAGTGTTTCTGTTTGTTGGTCTTCACTCCTACATGTTTACAACCACACAGTGTGCAGAGCAGTTGAGCATGCACAGGAAATGTGACACGTTCTGAAATGACAGTTCATGGAAACTAAATTGCTTCTGCCCTTTTCTATATGCAAATTAAATTCTGCAGGGGCTAAAATATAGTTTGAATTTATGCTTACCAATGCACAAACATCTACAAGGGAGCACAATGTATCCAGAGAATAGGGTATTGACATATTAGCTAAATGTAGGATTGTAGCATGGCCAATGATAATTTGTAATACCGCTAACTGATGTGAGATGTTTCATAGTTTGATGTTGTTTCCCTCGACAACACATTTTAAACAGCCTAGCAACCATCCAGAACACTTTAGAAATTGCTTAGTGACACCCTAGCAACCACTCTACCTTGCCTTTATCTCAAGAACAACTGGCAATAGTTTGTGGTTTAGTACACCAGCTATGAAGCCTGACACATGTATCTACAGTCTTGTGAATTTCTCTGAGAGAGGATGTGTCAGCTCCCTTGTGTCTGTTTTGGTTTCAAGATATGAATCGATATAATTTGCTATTTGAGTTTCTGATCTTTATCTCCAAACCACTTTGTACCTGGTTTCCGATACAACTCTTGTAAATTGTGCAAGTCGATGGCAGTCTAGTTTTATTGAATGAAGTGTGTTTGAATATCAAAATTGTACATTAATGGTGTACGTCCATTGGGAGAAGGGAATTGTGAAAGGTACACAGTCATCTTGGGTCCACTGGGGGTAAGAAGAGGTCTATATCAGTGAATAGTGTCAGTCACGTAAAGTTGTGTTGCGAGTTATAATTAATTTATGGCGGCTTTTTATGCATTTAGCAGACGCTTTTATCCAAAGTGACTTACAGTGCATTCAGGCTATACTTTTTTTACCAGCATGTGTATTCCCTGGGAATCGAAACCCTGACCTTTTGTGCTGCTAACGCAATGCTCTACCACTGAGCCACAGGGACACCTTTTTAGGGCCCAAGCCGGTAAGGTGCAGGCCCTATTGTTTTTCTAAGGATTATTATTATTATTATTATTTTTCTTTCAAGGTTTTTGGGGGTTTTGTATATTGTTCTGTGTATGTGTGTTTCACAGTCTTAATGGTTTGGATTAACCCTTTAATTGCCGTATCCCTTAAAACCAGACTGCCAGAGGGTTACTGTAAATGCACATGCCCACTGTACACCGTTCTCCTGATGCCACCGGGGCGGCGTTTGCATTGACAGCTTGGGCCCGCCATCGCTGCTTGCAGCTATATTTTTTCTTTTGTTTTTTGTTGTTGTTTCAGAACACAGTGTCTGTTCACATGTAGAAGCTTGTCTTATTATTTGATATAAGATAATGGAAACAGATTTTCTTCTTAGCATGTTTCCCCAAGGGACGGACATTCCTATGTTCCCAGAGTCCTATGTATTCCAGATTTATATGGCACATAAGAATACATGATTATGTTCACCAGGCTATAAAGTATGTTCTAATCACTCAAAGATTCAATTATGTAGAGTTGGGGTACTTGGACTCTGACACTTTGGACGCAGAAATCCAGAAGTACAGACGAATCCACGTCATGTGTAATATAAAATATGAAAAAATAAGTAACAACATAAAATTAAGATAAAAAGATATTAATAAACGTCTGCCACTCAATTGATTAAAAACTAGGACTCGACTCGGATTCGACAAGGTGGACTCGGACCTAACACTATTATGTTCTTGGATAACGAAGCCACCTGCACTGAACATCTACTTCTCTAACTTTTCAAATGATTTCATTACAGTCCTCCACAAAGTCTGCCTTCAACATCAAGTGAATTAATAAAGTGGTCTTTATCTATGTTGTTAAGTTGAACCTACTTTATGTGCCATATACATCTGGTAAACATAAGACCTTGGGAACATAGGACCCTTTTTCATGTGCAATATAAATTCATGTGTTTCTTATGTGCTATATAAATCTGGGGGACATAGGACTCTAGAAACATAGGCATGCTCCAGCTTCAATGCACACATAGCATGAGGGCCTTATTTTCAGTGGAACCTTTAGATATCCTCAGCCTACACAATGTGTCAGTCCCTGAACATTCTCCCCGAAACTTTAAGCAGTGATACATTTCAATGACAAGTGGGTGAACTTCGATTTCGGAGTGTAATGCGGTGAGGAGAACCGTGATGAGCATAAACTTCAAAGGTTCATGCTCTAGTTAACTAGAGTTGTGACTTTTTTCCGACCTAATCCATTCTCTCTCATCTTTCACAGATCATTACTGTATACCTGTATACTGTTGTCATTTCCTTTTAATTTACATTTTAGATACTGTATATAGATTATTATGGTATTGTTGTACAATTTTAATTGTTAGATATCGTCTAGCAGGTCAAGACCTCTGAGGTAATAGTTTATGTGGCATACCCAATATTTCTCACTACAATTTGCTTTAGCAAAAGTAATCAGACATCAAAGCATACCGACTTCTTGGAAAGTGCCAAGTAATTGCCAATTTAAAAACTAATGGGACTTTTTTGATTTTGCCAAATGATTTGTAGTTGTTTTTCCTCCACAGCATTGCTGATTCCACATAAGTTTTAATGCTCACTTGTTCAAGGAAGAAGCATCTGAAAGCTGATGTCATTAACGTTTGGTGTAGAGATGCTCACGGTGCATTTTGGATGCAAAGCAGGACCCGAAAATGAAAGTGCTGACAATCACTCACTCACTCACATACACACATATAAATAGATATACTTTTATTTTCAAATTGAACGTCTAATGACAGATCATTTGCTGACAGTATAGTGCTCTTGTTTTCAATGGGTTGATGATCAAGTCATGTAGAAGAGGTATTTACCATGAAATCACAGGAACTGCAACAGGTGAGGGGAGATCCAGCAATTCATACTGTCTCACAATCCTGTTTTATTTAATTTCTTTTAATCTGTCACTTTTCAAAAGCCAACAAATGACTTTTTCCTGCAAAAAGTACCTTAATTGATTCTCATTAAATTCTTCAGGCTGTCGGTGTGCATCTTCCTCCAGGCCTCTGCCTCAGATCTTTCTCTCTGTCTCACTGTATGTGTTTGACACCACCCTTCAGTAGAAGGCTGGATCTGTGGTCAACTCTGCTCTGCTTATCGTAAGCTGCCGCTGCCACTTACCAGAAGTGATGGGAGACTGGGGGTTTCTCAGTGACATCACTTCATGCGACGAGGCAGAACTGTTGCACTCATGCATGAAGCAGAAAAGTAATGTCATGTGTTTAATCATCTTTTGAGTACTAGAAGATGATCGAAGTTTCATAGTTCCTTCATTCATTCATTCTCTTCGTTCTTTTCTTTACATTCACGAATTTTTTCAACTCGCCACAGTTTCCGCTGTGGGCGCTGCTGTTTCTTGTGTATCTCTGGCTGTTTTTGAGCATGATTCAAATGAGATATTATCAAGATCTGAGAAGCTTTCGATTCTCTAAGTCACTGTTGTTTTGACGCTCAGCAGCAATGATATCCTGCTTGTTCATGGTGTGTATTTGAAGTTTCACTTTTCAATTCAATCCTTTTTTTTCCCCAATGAAATTGAATGTCTTAACAAATAATGAAATGAAAAATGCAACATGATCAAGCAAATAATTAAAGGAACTTAATTAACATGAACAAGCACATCATTACTATAGCATTTGCCTCAGCGAAAAATAGTCTAACCCTCTAACCAAATATAATATGTATCAGTTATTTACAATTGCTGGGTCACAATTCTAAAAGAAGGGAAAAACAATACTAAAATGCAAATTATAAAATGCAGTATAACTGTGCATTAAGCATTAAGCAATTATAAATAAGCATGCCAGCGCTTAAAAGGGATGCAAATACACATATTTTTAGTTTGTCAATGTCAAACTCCATGGTATTTTGATGTTAATTTATTTGTCACTTGGTAGTAGAAACTAAGCAAATTAGTCAGATGCCAGCATGAACAGGTTGCACGACGTGCCATCATCCTCAAAAAAGGAACAAACAAAATTACAAAAGGCAAAAGAAAATATGCCCCATACTACATTAAATATGGTAAATATGGCTGATCTCATCATCACTAAGCAGTAGCCTGCTGTGTATCACATGCATTGTTTGCATTTAACATGCATGAGTTTTATGCATGCCTGCAACTCACTCATGCACCGTCCGGGACGAACTGCAGTTCTGGTGGCCTTACAGCAGAGTTAAGTAGTTAGTGTAGCTGTTAATGTAGAGTTGTGTAGTTAAATATATAATATGGATGGATATAAATAAACATCTACAGTGGCATAGAAAAAGACCAAAAAAAAAAGTATAAGTTTAAGTATATTATCAGAACCAATGTAATCCAGCCTCTTGAGAATTTCCCAAAGAAAATACCAGTAATGTCTTGCAAAAATTTTTTATTTTTGCTATACTGTGGGTAGAGTTCAAATTTGAGCCGTTTCTGGACACTTAAGCAAACATACAGAGCCAGATATAAAAATGTTTTACTGAGCAGACAAATGAATGCAATAAAAACAAAGAAAAACATGTATTTTGTGTTTTCATTGACAAAATTATCTATATATTGTCTATTTTCTCACCTGCATTTACTGCAGTACACTCAATCTTTCACCGAAAGTACGTAAGCAATATGCATATACTGTTTAAATACTCTTTACTTAAAAAGCAAAAAAGACATTTGCGCTAAAAGCACGAACAACTAAAATACCTTATTAGAAACAAAAGGTCAGGAAAATAAGTTTGGTCTCATTTAGAAGAGATAGCTTGGTATTTTGTCCCAGCTTAAACTGACACATCTTAAAGTGATCAGACAGAGATGTGACATAACACATTGTTGGCCAGAATTCATAAAACATCATGCTTCTCCTTAGTCGTTCGTATTTTTCCGGAAGCCTTTTCCCTGCACGTAGAGATGGAGGGATTTCAGCTCGTCCATGACCTTCTCCTGGATATGCACATCGCTGACCTGTAAGACCAATGAAGATAAAGAGTTAATAAGAAACATACAGAAACAGGATTTATCCGTTTTTCAATAGTTCGAAACTCATTCTTACCCTCTTACTGGCAGACTTCAGTTTTTGTAGCTGTAAAACAGCAAGCTGATTTGGGTTCATTTTTTTCTCCAAAATCTAGATAAAAGTACATATATGAGCGTTTTAATTGCTTCTGAGTAAAATGTTCTATTATTTAATATATACTGGAAATATGTACAAGAATATTTACCATTGGAGAGGAAGTTGTGGTTATGTCAGACATCTTATATAGCTTTTTGCATCTATTTTTTTTCTGAAACATAGAAATGGTAAAGAAGTTAAGAAATTTGTCAGTCTAAGAAAACAACCTAAGCTTAAGAAATTGCCTTTAGTTTAAAAACTAAATATTTAAGTAAAAATGTTGCTATATTGTTAACAAACCAGGCGGCACCTCGCTGAAAAGACCAGCATGGTCTGATTTTGGTTAGTGCTTGTCTAGCTAAACGTAGACATGATGATGTAACATGACAAAGTTTATGATGTGTTCTGAAAATGGAATGTGCTGACCTTATAAACACAGTTTCTGAGTTGATCCATAATGTGTATAAGTTCATGATGGTGGTTTATTTCTTCGTTTTTATGGACATAGGTCCCATTTGTCTTATCGAGAACATCTTGAAATAGGTCAATGATTTTCTGGAGGACACAGCTATGAAGATTTTTCTGGTGAATGAAAATGATACAATTCAGTTTAGAATACATTTGTGAAACCTGATGCCACCAGAAATGTAGATGGCATGATAGTATTTCCAGAGGTACATCTTGATCATATTTCTGTACTGTTAAGACATGCGTACATGCACATGACTAGAGTAGTAGCATTTTTTTCTGAGAGTGAAGTCTGAAATATGTGACACATGACACAGAATTCAGTTTCTTATAGGTGTATTAAGATTGTTGCTAAAATTCATGGAGCCCAAGACAACATTTTTATGGGTTGGGCTTCTTTTATGGGTTGGCCCCATGCCCAATTAGCTGGCTATATCATATAGGACCTCATTGAGCCCCGCCTCATAACAAGACCCCCAATGAATTTCATTCGCCAATGAATAACATATGATATGATAATGCGATAACTCATAATATGAATTCAGACAATGCATCTTACCTTTTTTCGAATTTTGTCAAAGGAGCTGTGCTTCAGGAGGATCTTCTCACCATCCAAAGCTATCTGAGAGGATCATTCAAATGGTCACCCATAGAAATATTCAAAGTCTCCAAGGCATTTTCAAAAAGGTTACTAGTAAACTGATTCTGCACATGAACACCTGACTTTTAGTTCTAGTTGCAGCCCTTTGTTTTAGCGCAAGACAAGCACTTTGTACAGATTAGTTTTGTAACAAGTGCATGCAGTTATTTGCATGTGAATAATGGGCAATTTGAGTTCTAGCACTAGGCTGATAGTAGGATCAGAATACTCACCACCACATCTTTGCTGACAAGCTCGGCTACATTAGCCATCACGCTCAGATCAAAACAGGGTTCCTCGATGACACACCTGCCATCTCGGAGTACCGCCACACATTCGTGCATTGGAATGCCGAAAATCAGGATCAGAAAATAATACAGCAAAGCACTGGCCATACTCGGTTCCAAAGTGACTAAATGAATGTATGTGAATGCAGGTCCTACTGATACACCTGCTTCATTCCGTTCTTCCTTCTTTTTGCCTTCGCTCTGGTCCTCACCTTTGTATTTATTCTAGTTTCCAGGTGACGTCAGCGAAGTCCTTTCTCTTTGTTCTGACTTTCCAGTTGAGATCAAGATGGGTGATGATGTCAGACTCCTGAACCGTAATGCAATCCACGTTGGCTAGTGCTTCCAATGGGGATTGTGTCTGGGCTCAGATTGACACTGCAGAATGCAAAGTTTTCTGGCTGCTTCATGCTACTCAAAGGAGCTTAAAGAAATGAAAGTCACCACAAAATTGCATTACAGCTTTATAATGAGGTCATGACATTTATGCGGCTCGAGGATGTCCCAGATTCTAAATCTTTACTCAAACCACAGTCTTGGTCAAGGAAAGTTCATTAAGGGCAACATAAATGGCATTGTGAATTATACTTGTACAAAAGACAGTAAGAAAGTATGAAATGTTGTATTTGCAGAATTAAGACTCTAAAGCTAGACGATTGATCAAATGGAAACTAGACGATTGATCAACCGAAAAGGTGATAAGGGTCACTAATGGAAACTGAGGGGGATTTGAAATCTAGGCCACTTTGCAATATCTTATCACATCTCATCTCATTCTTTTTTTCTTCTTTTTTTTTAGGTCAGTAGCTTCAAACATGGCAATCTATATTACTTTGTCACATTATAACTTAAGGGACTTTTATTAACCAGGAGTGGATATTATTTAAAGAGATGTACACTTTTTCTTCTCCTTATTCAGTTAAATCTGTCAGAAACTCTTTTCTTTATCATGCCTTCATTTGCTTTTATATAGTGCAATGCCTTTAATGTCTCGATTATCAATGTAATGCTTTGCCCTTGCTCCAAACCTGCTTTCAACATATGAAATTCATCCTAAAAATAAAATTAATTATGTTTTACATTACTTACAGTGATATAATCATGAACCATTTCAATGCTTATTGGATGCCATAACAATTTAAGACTTCCCTCAGTAGTGCCATTTCACAACCAATTTTGCCATTTTTGTATCAAAAGTTGGTTATCATACAGTGTCATCAAAATGCTTTAAATTTAATATGAGATATAATGTATAAAAACACAAGGAAAAATCAAGTGTCTTAGCTAGACAAAGACATCAGCTATTTTATTCAAAAATATAAAAAATAAATAAATAAAAAATCACCAGCAACATTTCCACTGCATATTCTGTTGAGCTGTGTTGGAAATGGCATTATAGTGGAAATGATCGGGATGTTTCAGTAAAATGCCAACAATTCTACAGTGATGCACTTGTTAGTAGACAAATTTAATGATTATTTTTCTTTTTATTTCTCTTTAAGTCAAATGTCCTCATTTTACACAGCAAATTCCATCTAAACCTTTGATTATGTGTCTGTTGGCCCTTACTCATACATTTCCAAACAGCAACACACAGTAAGATGTGCACCTGTGCAATCCCCACACCCAAGGAATTTCCAGCTTCTGTTGTCATGTGCTCAGCATTAATGAAAAGAGACAAAGGAGGAATAGGGTTGGGGAGGGGTAAGGGGGGATTTCCAGAGTCATAATGCTTTTTTCTTATCCACACTTCATCAGCCCTTTACTCTGCTTCTTTGAAATGAAGGTCAGTGTAAACAGGAAGCACTTTTAGCTGCTTAAAAATGAAAGGAATCTCACCTTTATTGTTATATGTTGGGCCAAATAAAAAGCCTACATACTGTATATTATAATACAAGGCACCCTAACTTTAGTTACATCCCATCCACCATGATTTGCTACTTGCTAGTCAGATGCAAGTGGTATTAGAGGGCGGGACATTCTCATTCTAGCATTTGATTGGACAAAAGTGCAGGATGACTCATTGATATTGCTTTGGGGTAAATGTGTATATCTTCTAAAACTGATTTTAGTTGACAATTAGGAGTATACTAACATATAGATGAGCTAAAACATGCATTGACTAAAAGCCAAAGGATCATAAAAAAACTTCTGTTTCTACTTTTTCCTCTCTTCTCTATCACATTACTTTTCCATAACAGACCCTGCAACCATTAAACTGATATACAGAAGCGAGGGTTGCACATGTTTGCTTGCATGGTGCTAAAAGGTGTTGCATAGCATCTCACAGTGCTATACAGCAACAGACTTTCTATCATTTCTGTGTAACATTTCATTTCTATGCAGCATGCCATTTCTACGGGTAGGTTTCTAGGTTTATGTTCACACCCAGTCAACAGTGGACGTGTCAGGTCAAAAGCACATAGAAATCAATTATGCTTTTAACATTGGATGTGTCGTGTAACACCGGCAGCAGTAAACGAATGTCAGGTTCTACTTCTAACGTAATTCTACTTCCTAAAACAACACAAATGGATTTGGAATGTTTTCTTTCCAGTGTACATTCAAAACAGAATTGCTCTGTGTAGACATGACTTCCTTGTACATCTTTTTTTCCCCATGTTGGTCCGATGTCCACAAAATTACGGCTCTGACATTGCATTACAATGATCTGTTCTTACTGGATATGAGTCTATTAACAGGTCAAAAATGTTATTTCTTTTTTCTTTTTTTATTAAACAGTGGTTTACTAAACAAGCCATGGCTTTGTCTTTAAATAAAAAAGTCTGTCATTAGTGCTGCAACACTCTTCAGATTGCTTTGTACTGCTTCATGGTTCTTAAAGAGTACAAATGCAAATGGGCCAGTATTTATTTAACCACTAAATTAAAAGAATGGAAATGACATTGTATGTAGTAGTATAGTAGTGCATGTTGTTTTGCGAATCTGTGAGAACCTTTGATACTGTTAACCCCATTAAAGCAAATTAAAGCTGGCTGGACCGCAGACAGTGCTCTCTGCAGCTTTTTCGAAACTGTGGTGAGAGTTGGCATGTGTTGAAATGGGTAGTTTCATGACTCTTAAAGCAAAAGGCAAAAAAACATTTTTTTATCATTTTTAGATCCATAAGGTTTGTTAAAGCTCCAAGAATCCTTGCAAATCCTGTTGCCGGCAGGAAAGCATGTATGCTGTTTAAGGGTGGGTATGAGCATGTTATCTGTACTCTCTTCCTCTATTTTGCTGGTTTGTGGTTAATGCATCATCAGCAGTTAAAATGCGTTTGCTGAGAAATAACACTTGCATCATCATTCTTCAACTTCCCTGTATGTGATTCTGGTGTCCCCAATGGGCATAAGAAGACTGATCAGCCAGCTTTGCCTAAAAGACCATGCTGGTCGACCAGCTTCACTTGATTTGCCAATGAATTGCAGTTAGATCAGCGCCAAATCAGAACAGACTAGTATAAACCAGCATGGAGCTGCAAGGAAATTCACTATGCTTTTTCAAAATCACCACAGAATTTGTTTTGCATGCTAATTGTTAGCTTGAACAGTGTTAGTAAAAAGCTTCTCCTCCCTCTTGGACTTGATAGAGCCACTTTTTTCCTGGCAGTCAAATAATAAGTATAAATTTCCAACTTCACCTATTTTAAGGAAGTCAAAGTGAAACCTTATATGAGCTAATTTGCTATTATTACATCGTGTTGTGATAGGCTTCCTTCACCTACATGGCCAGATAAGGCCAAACCTGTTCAATTGTACTTTTCTTTTTTGCCTGGAATTCGCTTAAGGACTGTATACGATTGTATAAGAAGTATTATATTTCACAGCTGGGTCATTTGACAGTCTTTCAAAGAGAAATGAAATAGCGAAGGGATAGAATGTGCTCTGTTAACATAACCACCTAGCTGGTATATTTACAGTGGTTCTAAAAAGTATGCAGATGCATTTAAACTTTTCAAATTCATTAAATAACATACCAAGTGTCATCTGGAAACAAATTATTCTTTTCTCAGATCTGACTGCCATTGCCATTTTTAATATATATATATTTTTTAAAGTGTGCATGTACAGTCTTAAAAAATGTCACTTGGTTTGATGTTTGTTATCTAATACAACGACACTGATACACTTTCAAAAGCGACATTCAAATGTGACATTCAGTGTGTGGACTAAGCCAAATTTATGCTAATGAAACAATGACAAAGATTTTCAAATGCTGGGGGAAGATGGGAGGCATTTCTGTGTCATATTCTCTGAATAGAAACTTGTCATAGCATGTAGATAACAATAGACTGTCATATCTTATGAAGTCACTTACATTAGCACAACCATTCTTAAAAATTATTTTATTCAGTCACAGACCTTACAAAATTTGCCATGTTACTAGCAAGTGGTTTACAGTGTTTTTTCAAATAAATAAGAACAAATAAATAATGTCAGTTTAAACAATTATCTGTTGTGCACAATATGTGTACAACATAAACTTTATAAATAGAATAAATAACACTGATTTTCCACCATTCTTTTAAATGATGATCAAGATCTATTAAGACTTTAGCTTTTTTGTGATTTTGGCTTGTCGTCTCCTGCGCTCTTTGTTCTTCAGGTTTCTCAGCTGTGTTGCTTCTCTGTAGACACGCTTCAGCTCAAACAACGCTTTGCGCTGGACGACTGGGTCATCTTCCTGCAATTGTAAAGCATTTAATCAATGATATGTCTATACAATGTCATAGCTTATTTACCTTTAAAGTCGACACAAAGTAAAAAAATGTACGCTTTCTTGAGCATTTTTTAGTTTTCATATCCATCATATAACATGCATTGTGAGGGAAAATTCGTTTCAAAAAGCCGGGCTCACAAAAACCTTGATTACCCGCTTTTAGAAGTAAAACTCCTTCCGTGTGGTTACCAAAGGCGGCAGTGGTGTGCTTTCTAAAGAAATGTATCAAATGTGATCGATAAAGTTCAAGGGCAATATGATGCAAATATTCCTGTCATTTTTAAGCTCTGTTAATTTTATGCACATTTTCTGGGTTGGTCCTTTTTCTTGGTTTCACTTGATTGAACAATATGCATAGAAAGTAAAGTAAAAACAGTGTATCGAGAGAGCATTAATATTTTAAAATAATATAAACATTTATTTTGATTTGTTATTGTTTTTACGGCCAGTAAGAATTATTTAGAGACAGTACATTTTCTCAGTTTACTGGCCACTGGAAGGTGTGGAAAAACATACCTTTGGGCCTCCCTATTTATAACTCTATAGCTATGATGTTCAATGCTGCTTGGTGTCAAGTTTGGTTTTACAGAGCATGAAACTGTTGTCTCACCTTTATCGCCCATAGGGTTTCTGCATATGTCTTGAGCTCTGCACTTTTGCCTGGGAAGTAGTTTTCTTTCAGTTTTTTCAAATGCTCTTGAACATGTGTAAGTCTTTCCTTTGTAGCTTCATCCAGACTATCAGTCTCCATGCGAGTGAATATCCTACTGTATGTGTCCATTATGATGCTCATCAAAAGATTCTGCTCAGGTTCCTGCAAAAAACAAACAAACAAAAAAACCCACACGTGATCACAATGTGCATTTAATATAGGATGTATAAAAACAAAATGACTTTTGGTTTAGAGTGATTAGACTGGTGTTTTAGTCCAAAATATTGCAAATGCCAAGCCATTGTGCAGAGGAGGTTATTTTTAAGAAGGTTAATTACCTCAAGATTCACCTTTAAGTCTTTTAGGACCCGTAGGAAGACAGGATGTGCATTGTGTAGCTCATGATTATCTTTTATCTGGAAGAAATGAAAAGGTCATTGTTTACATCAGCTACTATTTTAGACTTTAGACATCATTATGAACTCTTATCTTTTCTCACTTAATCAGATGAATGTGTTTATTATTATTATTATTAGCGCGATACATCTGAAACCCAAACTCAGCCTACAGATCAGACATGTTCCATTATAGAAGAAAGGCCAGTTTCAGACTGCATGGATGGTAGACTATACTTCCTGTTTTGTATTATGCTACCTCTCAAACATACAGTTGCAGTAAAAGTTGACTAGTTTGTAAAGCCAGCTTTTCCAAAAAAAGATCTGGAGTGGTTTGGTGGTTTGGCCTGTCTTTATGTATCTTACAGGCCGTATCCTAAAACATTACATCACGCCTATGCCTATCAGTTAACTTTTTGGACTCTTTTTTTCAACTTCCTGTCTGTGATGTGACATATCATTGAAATTTGAACTGATCTACTTACATAGTATGCTTTAAGCTCATCGATGCTCTTGTCCAGGTTCTCAGGGACGCTGGCCTCGCCGTATGTCATCCATCCTGAAGTCAGCAAACATACTCCCCAGAAAAAGGTCATCCTGTTTTGCGCAATCATCCTTGTTAGTTTAAGGCTATCGCTGAAGTTTATTGCTGTCTTTTAAAAGCCGAAGTTAACTTTTTAAGCCGTCTTGCGACACCCGACTGTTCTCGTGTCCTGGCAATGGTCTGAATGCATGTGTTTGAGTGAATGGGAGTATTTATAGTTATGTGTGAGAGCAAGCGAGCGAGCTGTGATGAAGGTGTGAAGTTGTGTGGCTTTTACAGCCGAAGTTTCCTTTAAATCACAATGCACCATGATACTGCTCAACACTATGGAGCCCACCCCGCATCTTCTAGCCTGGAATCCTGTGGATGCCACTAGGCGGGGCTGTTGGTGGTTTTGTGATTGGGAATCTTTTTGGTGATCAAGTAAGGGGTTCGGGACACATGGGCCTGAACATTGATGCACTTTTGGCCACTTCAATGATGCTCATGCATGAATGGCTCCCATTTGGGAAGGATGTAGTGTTTTTCTTATCCTAGGGTTTCAAATAATAACCTTGCACCACATTTAGCAGATTTTGATCTTACACCCACTTGTGTCACTTCCTGTGCTTATTTATTTTTCAGCTTCTACATGCATTGATATGCAATAAACTGTCCACACAACACTTTTGTGCAGTCTGATAGCTAGGAGATCACAAGTTTATGTTTATGTTTTTTTTTTTAATTGAATAAAGCTTGTGGTGTTTAGTTCAAGAGTAATTAACCTTGACATTTTTGTAGTTTTTCTCTTAGATGCAGTTGGTGGAAAAACTAACAAAAGTAGGCTGAAACACATTCACTACAAGTTCTTCAGAATCACACATTGAGCTAAAAAAAGATTATGTAGATAAAGAAGGACTTTTTGACTGATTGCAGAAAAATTGAGTTGTGCTGTTGCTCGTCAGGAGATGCAACCGGCGTTTGAGGTTTTAACACTTCATCAGCTCAACTCTGCGCGCAGAGAAAGAGAGAGAATGACAAAGAGAATGAGAGGAAGACCGACCCAGAAGTGATGAGTAGTGTGAGACAGGTACAGTTTCAAGGAGGTAGAAGGCATTTTTCCTGTTAGGTCACTTGAGGTGATACTACATCTAGGTAAGAATAGAGAAAGGCCATCTGAAATCTAAAAAAAGCTTGTCTTCTCTTGACTTTTTTTAGCTTGCTTTTTTGTCATGATTAAGGTCCTCCAAACAATTACGTTATGGTAATATGGTAAATATCAATGATAGTAAATCCCACATTTACACTTGAACGTAATAAAAAGTCGGAAAAGTATGATTTCAGTTCCTATCGGCTGTCACTCAGACACTCCAGACCTCAGTGTTGGAGGTGTGTCGCATTTTCCAGTTAAGTGTCATCGGCGTGGTTGATTTTCCACGGCTGTGGTTGTATGAGGTGTTACCCCAGACTCCTCATTGTACATTATACAGACTACGTAGAAACCAAATAGGATATTCCTTCTATGAACCGCTTACTTGTCATTTTTTTCTTTTCGTTTCATTTACATTATTCATCAGCTCAAAAACCCATATTTTGCCAAATATAGACAAGCGCCTCATGTTAAAGATGTACTGATATTCTGAGTATAAACCAGAAAGAGAATTAATCGTACTGGAAGTTGGATGGTTTATAGTGATCCAGGATAAGTAAAAGGCTTATCATCCAAATCTTATCATCCAAAATGACAAGGACTTAAAATGTAGCAAGAGACTGAAGTGAAATCCAAGTTTCCCATACTAAACAGCCATATGCGAATGTAACCAGACATTCAATATTGGGAAATATACAGAACATGTCCTTGCCATTATTATTTTTCAGACTTGAGGGGGATGTTATATAAAGCAACATACTGCAACATTACTTTATCAGTTCATGCATTCCCTTGGATTTGACCCCATGGCCATACTGCCATGCTCTACACTCTTAAAATAAAAGGTGCTTCAAAAGGTTCTTCACAGCGATGCCATAGAAGAACCATTTTTGGTTCCACAAAGAACTATTCAGTCAAAGGTTCTTTAAAGAACCATCTCTTTCTTACCTTTTTATAACCTGAAGAACCTTCTTTCGCCAGAAAGAACCTTTTGTGAAACAGAAAGGTTCTTCAGATGTTAAAGGTTCTTTATGGAACCACTTAGACAAAAAGGTTCTTCTATGGCATTGTGAAGCACCTTTATTTTTAAGAGTGTATAGGGATGCTTGGCCATTTTTCCAGTTCATACAATCAATAAAAAAATTCTTCTAAATTTTAGAGCTTGTTTGTATGACACCGGCCCTTTAATATGTCAAATATTTAAGGCTGGAATACACTACATGACTTTTTAAATCTGAAACATCAGGCATCATACACTTGCCGACTTTTTGAAAGGTTACAGAGAAAAACTGAGCACCATGCACTTAAAGTCTCGGATCACACAATACCAGACTTTCAAGTCATTCCAAACACAACAACATACAAATATATGTGCCTCGTATAGTTGACACATGACAAATGAAAATATGTGTTCTAAAATTGGACCAAAATATCAAACATGGATGGAATCAAAGTCTGAACCTTAAAAATCCCATCATACACTACACAGTTTTCTCTGAATTCCGACAAGTCAATTTTTGCAGACTGGCTCTGACTTTCTGTCAACTCTGTCCAAACGTCATGCAGGGTGTTTGTGTGTGTGTGTGTGTGTGTGTGTGTGTGTGTATGTGTGTAATATGACAATATGTACATCGTTAAGTTTGTTATTGAACAAACCAAGGCGTAAATTAATGCAAAATTTGTTTTATTTTAATTACCCATTCAGCCAGTGAAGCTGACAAAATATTTCAAGCAAATCCACAGTTAAAAACATTCACCGTTTCAGTACACTGTAATTGATGCAAACATACTTGTGATGAGAATAAGTTAGATTTTAAGTTAAGTTCCTTTGTGTTATGGTGTAGTAGAGTACATTATAAAATAAAAATAAATAAATAACTATTTCCACTTAATTTATAAATAAATAGGTTAATACATAGCAAAACACTAGTTTACTACATGGGAGACAGGACTTTTGGATCTTCTCATTGCTCCTTGTTAGGTTTTTCTTTGTCGGCTCGATTAAACACCATGAGAAAATCATTTAATGCTCCTTGGATTGTTCCATTTTCCACCTTTGAGAGAACAAACATATGTATCAGATGATATATCATAAATCAAAACCGGCTTTTGACTATTTTGGTAAGTCCTTTAAAACAACAGTTTTGTTCTCTTCATGTTTACCTTGACTGAGTGAATGTCCTGAAGCTCTCTCCATACTTTCTGCTCTTCACCGTACTTGTGTTTCAGATTGTGCACCTTAGTCATAACATCTTTTAGATTGGCTTTCACTTCTGTATCATCAGATTTGTTCAACATTTCTTGGAAAATGTCTTCATAGATTTTCAGCATTCTTTCGAGCAACAGCGCCTGACAAGTGCAGGAAGCCTTGGACTAAGAGAAACAAGTATCATTAGCACAACATAAAAAACGTTAAATGGCAACATTTTTGCACAGTAAAAACTTACATTCAGCTGGTCCAGGTGAGACACAAAAACGTGCTTTCCAAACCATTCTGGGCCTTTTGTGTTCTAAAGAAGGTGGGCACAAAATAGTTAGGAATTTTATGAAGTTATGACCGTTATGTATATATTATGCGTTTCTTCTGAATCTTTACCACTAATCTAAGATCAAACTGTCACAAAGTTCAGTGTGCAATAGATGTGGTTTCTGAATCACCTGGTCTTCTTGCTAATATTAGCTGCAAGACCAAACTACAGCATCCAGTTATGAGTTGCATCTAAAGTAAGTCTTGCTTACACAGACTGAGTTGCATTCAAACCCCCTGCAGAAGTTCATGACAGTAGACATCACTTACATAACGCACTTGAAGATTGTGGATATTTGTGTTCAGCTTGTGGCTCTCTTCGCTTTTGGACCGTTGAAATCTGAACGCGTTGGTTGTCTGAAGAGATGCTATTAACAGAAGTCCACACAGCAGCAACATGTTGAACCAAGAATCCATTCTTTGTGTTTGTGTTTCAGTGCTGTGAACCATGCGACACAGGACGTTGTGACTTGATGCTAGTCAGCAGGTGAGTGTTGATGATCGGAAAGGGGCTGGGGGTTTATATAAGTACACAACCTAAAAAGAGCAACGCTATGAAGGCGGCAGTGGATGCGCTTGGGTTTTTGGGGTTTCTGTGGGCTACTTTTCTATGAAGGTTTCCTTTAAATCAGAGATGTGATGCTCTTAAGTAAATGACGTTGCACTAACCCTGCACTAACCTAAAGGATTTGTATGACCAGACACAGTGGTCTTTGTGAATAGCCAAGTTTGCAATCTGCTTTTGGACAATCATGAAACTGGGTTTAGGGCTTGTTAACATGCGCACGCAATTAGTCATTACCAAACTGAAAGTTGGGTCTTCATCAGATATTATTTTTTGTGTGAAAATGAAACTTCTTGTCAGTCAGCAGTTGGTTTTATATCTGACAAATAAATCTAACTGCCATCTGCCATTAATTAATATGCATTGTTTGCATGCATATCTGTAATTGCATATGTCTGCATATGTCTCATGTGCATTTGACCACAAGTGTTTGTTTACATGTGTGAAAGTGCATATGTATGCATACGTACCTTTGTATATTTGGTGCTCTAAATGCAATGCATACTGAAAAAGTCTTATTGCCAAAACCATCCTGCATACTGCATAATGTAAACATACTGTATACTTTTGGTACTTTTCATTCCATGTGCATTACTTTGCATTGGTGGTTAATTTGTGCTGGTGTAAATTTACTTAATCTACAGCTTTCTGATTGTGGCCAGCTTTTCAGTTGAATTCCCCCTCAAACAAACTGTGGTGTAGCAACAAACATCAGTTCTCTGAATCTGAACCTCAAAAATCTTAAAAACATGTTGAAGATGTAAATGAAAATGTGCATAGTATGCTGAGGGATGGATTGTGTATACAGTGCAGTACAGTGCAAGTTTCAGGAACTGTTTCTCCTACATAGTAAGTTGGCGGAAACGGTTTCAAGGTTGTGGGTTCAATTTCCAGGGAAGGTGTGAACTGATAAAATGTGTACCTTGAATTCAGTGCAGGTTATTTGGATCAAAGTGAAGTTATTATCAAAGTCTTGGTTCAGCAGTTTGCATGCATGCTTGACACATTGAAGTCTTGGATCCCATATGAGAGATATATAGGTTTGAATCTCTAAAGTGATGTTTCCCATTCCCTCACTCTTCCAAATATATCCCTGCCCCCTCGTCATTGCAGAGCACAAAGAAATAGGAAATATAAAGGTATCTTAGATTATTATTTTATGTACAATATCCTCCTGAGACCCAGCTATGGAGTTTTTACCTCTGTAGTGGACATTATATTTTAGTGAATTTCTCTGAGACCTCACATGTCACAGTTGTAAGTCTGGATGTCCTGTACAGAGCACATTCAGGGCTTTCCAGTGATACCAAATGATTGGATGTTTCACCATGACCACTCCCTCTCCTTGGTTTTTAAAAATGGCTGACATTAATTTAGTGATAAAATTGTACATCCTTATGGAAATATGATAATATTTTGTCATTATAATTTAAATCTGATTCATTTTCAAATTGTTTGAAATAAATCAACATCTCAAGAAAATGTTATGGGGTTTCAAATCAAAATATGAGCTTCTGTTATGAAACAGGACATAATTTCATACATGTCCACTGTAGAGGACACCAGGACTAAAAGCATGTTTATTATACATTTTGGGAGACAAAAGAATTGAATAGGAAAACAAATTATATATCAATATTCTTATGAAATATTAGATATTATTATGAAAATCTGGCCAATGACTACTCCCATTATTACACTTCTTTTTTCAACATGCTGTCCCAACAGCACTTTAATAAGCAAATTAGATGCAGTGTATAGATAACATTGTGCTTAATGGGAAAACCAGTTTATGGAATTTTTACACACATATTGCATAAAGCAAAATGGTATATCAAATCATTTTGTTATATATTTTATAACATAGTTGAGAACCATCCTTAAACAAAGTTAGTTATAAAAAAATCCTGAAACCTAAAAATTGATTGGCGATTTAAAAAAAATTCCCATTGTTTTTGCCTTTTCATGTCTACTCTTGTCATTTTATTTTTAGAAAAACTGAGTCCTGGTGTCCTCTACAGAGGACATAGCATAACTTATGAATAAAATATAATTTTCCAAAAATTTTATTTTACAATTTTTTTTCTTATGCTCTAAACAATGTAATGACATGAAAAAATACTAAATTCACAAAGCTTTTTATTTCTGGTTCTCAGGAGGGTATATGTTGTCTTTGACAAGGACTCCAAAAGGAGAACTGATGTCAAAGTTTCCCATCGGTAATGGCTATCGCTTTCTTGAATTAAATATGTTTTGACAATTTTGTGATTTTTATACTAGTTCATGCAAGACTTTCATCTTAGGCAGCCAGCTTTTAAATGACATCTTTATTTATTTATTAAACTTCAAAACTGTGCATTTTATAAATGATCACACAAGACATAAATTAATGCAAAACTTGTAATTTTATTTCTTTCATCAGGCCAGTGTGATAATAAATAATAATAATTTAAATAATTGACTATGCAGCCAGAGAAATTAAGATGATTCTTGTCCTGGAGATTGTTTCTGTTGGTCTTCCTCAGAAGGCCAGATCATACAAAATGAGAAAGGAATTTAGTACTCCTTTCTGGATTGTGCCATTTTTCACCTGGTTGAGAACAAACATATAAATCATATATCATAACCGACTGACGTTTAACTTTAGTTACAGACAGTGTCGGGGCAATTTAGTTTTAAAAGTAATGCATTACAATATTGCATTGCTCCATTAAAAAGCAATTAATTGCGTTACTTAGTTACTCTTTATGGAAAATAATGCATTACATTACTTTCGCTTTACTTTTTGTCACCCGGGCTGGGCTTTCTTGCTTGTTTTTTAATAACAAAAAGCCCAACGTTATATACAGTTTTGGCAACTGTAAAGGCCCTTTCACACCAAAAGTGAAATTGAATAAGCCTCCAGCTGAAGGAAGTGCCTCTGCACCTCACTCCCAATTTCTCTCAAAACTGGGACAGGAGAGGTATCAGTGAATAAATGTAAAAACAAAGTAACTTGCGTTACTTATTTGAAAAAGTAACTCAGATATTTAATTGTAATTTTAAAAGTAATGCATTACTTTACTAGTTACTTGAAAAAATAAATCTGATTACATAACTTGTAATGCATTACACCCCAACACTGGTTACATAGAGTATCAACTAGAAATTATAATCTTGGCAATCAGCACAACATTTATGGACAACTTTTATACTATTTATTTGTACCTCAATTGAGTGAATGTCCTGAAGCTCCTTCCATACTTTCTGTTCTTCACTGTACTTGTGTCTCAGCATTTTCACCTCAGTCATTATATCTTTTAGGCTGGTTTTCGTGTCTTCATTCTCAGCTTTCCCCCTCATGTCTTGGAAAATTGATTCAGAGATGTTCAACATTCTATCAAGCAGCAGAGACTGACAAGTGCAGGAAGCCTTGGACTAAAAGAAATAAGTATCGTTAGCATTTATTTATTTTTTTTCTTCAGATTTTAGCATTAGCAACAGTAACGACGGTTTAAATACTTACATTCAGCTGGTGCAGTTGAGAAACAAAAACAGACTTGCCAAACCATTCCATGCCAGTTGTATGCTAAAAAGCAGACATAAAAGAGTTTTTCATAAATTAATTGCATTGCTCCATAGCCGTGTTGTCCATCTTATACTAGCATCACCATCCTGCAACACCAAACTGAGGCATAAAGTGATCTATGCTTGCACAAACATGTTTAAAGTCACTGCAGAAGTTGCCAATAAACATCACTTACATAATGCTTTTGCAGAGGTTGGAGTTTTTCTTTTACTTTCTTCAGCATTTGCTCTTTGTCATTTTGGGACCGTGGAAGTCTGGCTCCGTCGATTCCTTGAGGAGACACTATTAAGAGAAATGCACATATCAAGTGCACGATGTTAAGCAAAGAATGCATTTTTTGCTAAACACACAGCTGTAAACACGGTGCCCGAATGTGACGCTAGTCAGCAGGTGAGTGATTTTGACGAGGATGGGGCTGTGGGTTTATATAGGTCCACAGCTTAAGAAGAGCAATGACATGATGGCGGCAGGGGATGCCCATCTATCTGGGTTTGGTGTTTCTGTGGCATAATTTTCTAAAAAACGTTTCCTTTATTCCGGAGATATCCTGCTTTTACCCAACCCCATACCCAATGGGCAGCTTTCATAAGGATTCATATGACTGTTGTTTATTGAACATTTCCATGGTTGCAAGCCTTCAAGAAACTGGGTTGCTGCCTTTTCAGATGAACTATGACTCAGCAATTGCGTTACTTAGTTACTCTTTATGGAAAATAATGCATTACGTTACTTTCGCTTTACTTTTTGTCACCCGGGCTGGGCTTTCTTGCTTGGTTTTTAATAACAAAAAGCCCAACGTTATATACAGTTTTGGCAACTGTAAAGGCCCTTTCACACCAAAAGTGAAATTGAATAAGCCTCCAGCTGAAGGAAGTGCCTCTGCACCTCACTCCCAATTTCTCTCAAAACTGGGACAGGAGAGGTATCAGTGAATAAATGTAAAAACAAAGTAACTTGCGTTACTTATTTGAAAAAGTAACTCAGATATTTAATTGTAATTTTAAAAGTAATGCATTACTTTACTAGTTACTTGAAAAAATAAATCTGATTACATAACTTGTAATGCATTACACCCCAACACTGGTTACATAGAGTATCAACTAGAAATTATAATCTTGGCAATCAGCACAACATTTATGGACAACTTTTATACTATTTATTTGTACCTCAATTGAGTGAATGTCCTGAAGCTCCTTCCATACTTTCTGTTCTTCGCTGTACTTGTGTCTCAGCATTTTCACCTCAGTCATTATATCTTTTAGGCTGGTTTTCGTGTCTTCATTCTCAGCTTTCCCCCTCATGTCTTGGAAAATTGATTCAGAGATGTTCAACATTCTATCAAGCAGCAGAGACTGACAAGTGCAGGAAGCCTTGGACTAAAAGAAATAAGTATCGTTAGCATTTATTTATTTTTTTTCTTCAGATTTTAGCATTAGCAACAGTAACGACGGTTTAAATACTTACATTCAGCTGGTGCAGTTGAGAAACAAAAACAGACTTGCCAAACCATTCCATGCCAGTTGTATGCTAAAAAGCAGACATAAAAGAGTTTTTCATAAATTAATTGCATTGCTCCATAGCCGTGTTGTCCATCTTATACTAGCATCACCATCCTGCAACACCAAACTGAGGCATAAAGTGATCTATGCTTGCACAAACATGTTTAAAGTCACTGCAGAAGTTGCCAATAAACATCACTTACATAATGCTTTTGCAGAGGTTGGAGTTTTTCTTTTACTTTCTTCAGCATTTGCTCTTTGTCATTTTGGGACCGTGGAAGTCTGGCTCCGTCGATTCCTTGAGGAGACACTATTAAGAGAAATGCACATATCAAGTGCACGATGTTAAGCAAAGAATGCATTTTTTGCTAAACACACAGCTGTAAACACGGTGCCCGAATGTGACGCTAGTCAGCAGGTGAGTGATTTTGACGAGGATGGGGCTGTGGGTTTATATAGGTCCACAGCTTAAGAAGAGCAATGACATGATGGCGGCAGGGGATGCCCATCTATCTGGGTTTGGTGTTTCTGTGGCATAATTTTCTAAAAAACGTTTCCTTTATTCCGGAGATATCCTGCTTTTACCCAACCCCATACCCAATGGGCAGCTTTCATAAGGATTCATATGACTGTTGTTTATTGAACATTTCCATGGTTGCAAGCCTTCAAGAAACTGGGTTGCTGCCTTTTCAGATGAACTATGACTCAGCAAGTTGAAAATTGGATCACCATCACATATACTGTAATAACTAATGGCTATGCTTTTTCCTGCTTGTTGTGTTATGCAAGTATAGCATTTGTGTACCCGTGTACTGAAGCCCATTTCTGCAGTAAATACATTTTTAAAAACATGCGTTGGTAAATTATAATTATGACATAATAAACCACAATTATGAGATAAAAAGTTGATATTAAAGTAAGGGTTGAAACTGACAAAATTGAAAGTACGAGAAAGTATGAGTCATAATCAAAATGGCTTTTTATGTTGTAATTTCAGGTTTTTAGGTCATAATTATGACTTAGTGTCTCAATTTCAGTTTCTTATTTTTGTCATAATTTTGGTTTATCTCAGTTATGACTTAGTATCTCATAATGGCGAATATTTATCTTGTAATTATGAGTTTTTAAGACATACATGATTTACATGATGATGTTGCAAACATGAGCATTCATTGGGTATTTTTGGTAATATCAGACATTTTTTTAATGATTTTACATCCATCTTTTCCATCTCACGTTTCAAATACACACGACATGTGATGGTATTCCTGTAGTTTAATGCATGGTATTTGATTCTTTTGTAGATGTAGGTGAGTATGTAAAACATGCATCCACATTTTTTTGTGACTCTTTACGTACATGCATTCATAAATGCATGCCTGCACGTGTATTTGTTTAGATTTTGAAGTGCACCTGAGTTTCTGTTACATAAGAGCTTCTTATTACAAAACTGCTAAAAAAAAATGCATGATGCCTGTTTTGTATTTTTGATCCCATATGCATTTTTATAGCATTGGTGGTTGATCCGTGGTTTGCTTAAGATTTGCGTAAGTTACATTTTACAGCCTGTGGCCACAGTTTTTCAGTTGAATTCCCCCTCAAGCATACTGTGGTGTGGCAACATCAGTTCTCTGAATCTGAACCTCAGAAATCATATTAATCGAGCCTGTCACTGCACCTAAAACCATGTAGTTTAAATTGCGCATAGGTATGCTCAGATTAACAGTGAGATGAACAGATTTGAAAGAATGCAAATGCTATCTGGAATCACCAGGTGGCATCACTGGGTAAACGTTTCTAATGAAGTAAACAGATGTTGCAACTAACTGTTACATACTTACATTTTTAAGTAACAGTCATTCCTTGAAAAAAATAAAATAAAACTCATTTACAGTAGGCTTAAATATAGGCTTACTGTACATGTAAGCTTGCTCCAGCTAAATTGTGCTTTTGAGTGAATATACGTATTTCTTAAATATGCATGTATTTTTGTAACATTTCTATTTTCCTTTTTTAGTTTTATCTGATTGCTTATCATTTAATGGCCCACAGGCACTGCACAACGTTGAACCAAATATTCAGAGGCCATAAAAAGACACTTCAGCTGCACTTAAAAATCTTTAAACAACAAAATACAAAACCAAGTGTCGTTTATTTTCAAGTAATAGTACTACACACTTTACAAGTAAAATATATCAGGTTTCTAATGATAAAACAAGATGTGTTATTCAAATTGAAGACAAGAAGACATTTTCTGGTTGTCGACTATAAGTGAATTATTTTCATACTGTAGTAAATGTGATGAACTACACCTGTGGTTACTGAACTTCTGATTTGAACATCCACTAAAAATCACTTTGAGACCAGCTGGTTATAAGTATAGTAATGGCTCAGAAAAATAAAGTTAGTTCCGTGAAAATGTTAACACACTTTCATGAATGTTAATAACAAAATATTCATATTCTAATAACTACTATTAACTGGTATAGTGGGAACTGAATGGTGAAACTATTTGTGGTCTAATTGATTAGTGGTTTTAGTGATCATGGTTTAAAAAAAAGTGTGGTAACACTATATATATATAATTATTTCATTAATGAATTCTAGTAACTACTATTGACTACCAAGAAACTCTGATTAACATGTTGAGTGCTGTTACTAATGCCTAGCTCACTGTGAGGTATAGGAAAAAGTCAGTTTTGATTCACAAAATGTGAACCACCACATACAACAGAGTGTTGTTTTGTTTTAATTTATTAGTCGCTTGTTAGTGACGGAACAGTATTCTAAAGTGTTACCAAAACCACCAGCCAACAACTGGACTACAAATAGTTCAGACATTTCTGTCACTGTGACACACAATACACATCCGACCCCAAACTTTACCATATGCATGTCTAGATAGATTGAAACTGTCACTGTGAGGTCTTACCAAGTAATTTAACTCTATGCTATCCATGAATGGATATGATCCTGTTCGTATATATTTTTTAAAAACTTTGACGAGTACAACAAACCATGAGCGAAAAGAATTTGGTCGAGGGCCTTCCAGTCTCCACTCCATGTTGGAAAAGAGAGTGATTCAGCTGTATTGTTGACTGAGTCAATGAACTAAATGCTTCCTCTGCGGCCTCTCCATCTGCGTAGCAGCTTAACTGTGAGTTTCCAGTGAGCTTGCTGTGGTCAGGCACTTGCTTAGCGCTGCTGCTTCTGAGCACTGGAGTCAAAATTCACCCGATTTCTCACTCACACCTTTTTCCTTTTTTGTGAGGAGGATTTGAGGTGGCAATTTACCCAACTTTCCAATTATTTATGTAAGCATTTATGGTGAAATGAGGTTTATGATAAAGTTCCTGGGGAAGCAGAATATTTCCATTCAATATATGCAAATTAAGTAGTGTTTTATAATGGTTTGATATGTATATGATGCTTATAATGACTTTTCATTTGCTTAATATTTATTTTGCACCGGTTTCTCTTTATTAAAGGGATATTTCACCCAGAAATGAAAATGCTGTCATCATTTACTCACCCTCAGTTTGTTCTCAAATGTAGTCTTTTTTTCCCCTGCTGAATGCAGAAGAAGATATTTTGAAGAATGTTGGTAACCAAATAGTTGACGGAAGCCATAGACTTCCATAATATTTTTTCCATTCTATGGAAGTCAGTGGCTACCGTCAACAGTTTGGTTACTAACATTCTTCAAAATATCTGTGTGTGTGTGTTTGTGTGTGTGTGTGTGTGTTCAAAAACTGAAAGAAATTCATACAGGTTTCAGGTTTAGAACAAGTGGAGGTTGAGTAAATGATGGCAGAATTTTCATTTCTGGGTGAAGTATTCCTATAAGTCACTACGAAGCTTACAGCCTCATTTGTGTACTTATTTATTATTTTATTTTATTTTATTAAAACTTAAAGTGATAGTTCACCCAAGAATAAAATAATGTATGCCATAATTTATTCACCATTATGACATTTTATAACCATATGCAGCTTGGCCGTTCTTCTAAGTATCACTTTTTTGTTGTTTCACAACAGCATGAGGTTGAGTTAATGATGACAGTTTTCATTTTTGGGTGAACTATGTTTTAATTATTGCTTCTAACAGGCAAATGTGTTTAACTAGAAGGACTTGACTGGTTGCTGTGAGTAAAATCAAAATTTCCTAACCTCTTGAAACTCCAAGCTTGCAGTTTTGATGTAACCAGCATTTGCAGCAGTTGCTTACTGGTGCTTGTGTGGCTAAGTAAAACAATAGTGAGAGAGAAAGTTGTGTTTATTTGTGTATCTAAGTGTTTGTGTTTGTGTGTGTGTGTGTGTGTGTGTGTGCATGAACATGCATGCCCGCGCCCTTTCGTTGCACCAGAACTGAGCATAGGTTGGGTTGTTCGGTGACGATGTGAGAGAGACGTTTGTGGTCGAGTTTCATGGTGCTACGACTTCCAGGAACTGCAGCTGTGTACAATGACAGTGATGGTAGAGTTTGCCGTAGGATTGAATACATTTGTTTAAAAATAAATAAATAAAAATAAAAGGTTTATGGCTAAAAATACAAGTCTTTAATATTTTCAAAAAACGATTTTATTTTATTATTATTTTTTAATAGGAATATATTATAAACTTTTTTGATTATTATCAAGCTCAAATTTGCATATTAAGTGTTTTGCATGCACAGACTGCTTCCCAAAGTTGGCAAATACAGGTGCATCTCAATAAATTAGAATGTCGTGGAAAAGTTCATTTATTTCAGTAATTCAACTCATTCACTGCGGTAGAAAGTGCGATACCTAAATATGACCCACTAGAGGGAGCATATGAAAATAAATAGTGCAGTCTGCAGCGCTGTCACACCTGTTGAACTAGTATCAGATCCAGTGATATTACATTATTCATATTTTTAAGAAAAAGATATACTCTTATTAAGAGTTTTGAATCATATAATCATTTAGCATAATTTTGACATTATTATGTTTAGGTTTATTCAAATGTATATTTTGTTCTAAATAAATGCTTGTGTTCGCCTGAAGAGGTAGCTATGGCAACTTTTTGTTAGTATCAGATGGTCGACAGACCTGCTGACAGATACTGTCACCTTCATGATAGATTTACTTTTATCACAACCCTATTGTTTAGTGATAGAAAAAGACTAAATAAAGTCAGTGGGCAAATAATACAGTGTCATTAGTCATGAAGCGTTCTTCTTATGTGCGGAGTGTGCCTTTCCTATGTGCAGTGCATTGCTACTGTATTTTCCATGTGAAGTTAGTCACATTTAGCACCCTGAACCGTAATTAGAGGCAACCTAATACCACCCATGGTGTGAGAGAGCTTGATCAGTGCTATATCATTTACATTCTATACCGGAGCGCCATTGAAAAGCTTTGAAAAGAGACAAACACAATAGCAACCTCTCGGTCTGATTGAAACTTTATTCACTTTCAAGGTTCACAGACAGTTTAACATCAAAGGTATCAATGTACATTCAAATATCAAATTCAAACATGGCTAATCTTGTTAATTTATGACACTGACAAAAATAATTACTCACAGAGAGAACGAGGCATACGGTTAATGTCTGATCATAACTTAATAAAATAAATATGATAGATTTTAGAGTAAAATAACTCTCATTTCCACTTCAACCATTCAAACTGCTCAAATGAATTACAAATATAAACAAAAATACAACTAAAAAATAAATTATGGATTTGAAAAATAACACACACACACACACACACACACACACATAAAAAGTAATAAATATGCCTTAAATTATTCTATATTACTCTGTATCCTTTAAACTATAATGCATTTTATATTAATAAGCATACATATTTTTGTTCATAATGGCAAGTTACCAAAATGATGCAAAAGATTAGTAATTAGGCAAGGTTAGGCTTGTCTAACCAATGCATGTAAGCACTGGGCCTATTTGCTATGTGAAAAATTGCCTTGGTTTCCCTGAGATTTGTTCAATTAAACTAGAATTTTACTTGTTGTTCAGTGAGGTCTTACAGGATGTGACTTGATGCCTGGTGTAGTCTGGAAGTCTACTGGAATTTCTCTGAAAGCTGTCTGTTGATTATTGATAGAGGAAGTGATAGTGTTTTTTTTATATGACTCAAGTCACTGTTTTTATGGTATTTGTGTTAATTTGAACCTGGTTACTCAACTGCAGAATGTGTTTGTCTGACTGTGGATGGGTGTGTAGAAATGTATTTGCTTCCCTATTGAATCCTGATTCTTCTGTGCCAGTGTGGAGAGCTAGTGGATCTCATGCGTTCTACTTTTATCCATGGCAATACTGATCCAGACCAGAACATGGCGAAACTCACTCTGTGCTTTAAGGAGACCCTTTGGTTGCAGCTGTGAATGAAAAACAAAGATGGTTACTCATAAAACATAATGCAATGGGCATAAAAAGAGATGATAAGCTTCTGAGTTAGTGATGAATATTCTGATAAAGAAAAAGGAAAATATTTTCTGCTCTACATTTCACTCTACATGGCATTTTATAACCTGAACTAGTATTGTCTTGTCATAAAAAGTTCAAATTATCTGTTATAAAAGATGTAGTCATCTCGACAGCAAAAATTAAAAATATAAAGTATAAAAAAGACAAAAAAGAAATAATTTTTTTTTTTAAATATAAAAAACACAGTGATATATATATATATGATAATTTTGAGATGCTTGACATTGGCTGAGACTGTGCCCACTTGGCTGATCTAGAAACAGCTCTGATTTACAAATATTTTTAATGTGAATTTTGAGTTAGCATTGAAAAAAAAGTTTTTGACAAAAAGTTTAAGTTTAACTTAAATGAGTTTATGTGTTATAATCTCGATCACTTTTACCAGACTGTATTATCCAGCCACCCAACTAAAGTTATCGGTACTGCCATTGGCCACTGAAAATCGGCATAACAACAATAAGCACACTTAAACTAAGCCAAGTTAACTTCATATAAAGCTGAGGCTGCAAACAGATAATGTAAATGAATATCTCTTACCATCTTAATTGTGTCCTCGATTGTTTTAAGATTCTCTCTTGCGCAGAGTGACGGAGTCTGTTTGCCTTTAGTCTCCTGTGTCAAGGAAAAATAAATCAGTTAAAAAATGAAAATGCATGAAAATGTTTGTCTGTGTATGGAAACGTAAATCATCTGTTGCTAGTTCCCGCCATTAACTTGTAGTTTCAATAACTTAACAAGTATATTGCCTGTACAAAGTGATAGACGTTAATGTCTTACACAGATCTCCATCATGTCCTTCAGCCTTACAAAAGAATCCGTAAACATTTTTGGCAGTTGATGAGAGTTGTTCTTCCACAGCTTCTGGAATACATGTTCATCATAGATTTCCAGGATGCGTTTGAAGTCAGCGACATTCAGTTTCTGTAAGGAGGTAGCACATCAGTTCATTTGATTTTGCCAAAACAGATTTTTGTTATTTTAAATGACAGATGTATAGGGGAGACCGCCGGGGCTAGTTGTCACAAGGGCACAAAGAGTCAAAAGTGAGGTTTGGGCAAGTTGTCACATTTGTAATACTAGGCTATATATTAATTGTTAACTTATTAAGTCACTGATTGCTGTTGGTTTGATGATTTCACATGTTTCTTTATCCATTTTTTCTTTCATAAGTAAAATTTAACTTTTAGAGCAGGTTCTCATTCTGACTTACTCCATATAGTGTGACAACATGCCCCACAAAACTATATATATATATATATATATATATATATATATATATATATATATATATATATATATTTTTATATGCATGTTTTTATATACAGTATGTATATATTTTTTTCTTTCTAAATAAATACTTTAAAAAGCTTAAAATTTCAGTTACTGTTTAAGTTCAGGTATAAAGCTAAATAATGCATACTTATTATCTTACCTTGGAGCACTTTTTAAGTTTTCCTAATATTCGGTGGAAGGGTGCATTGTCCCTCTGCAACAACAAAAGAACATTTGTTATGCATGTCACCTTATTAAATGTACATATTGTAATTGGGCTCCATGTATGAATTTGGATACTTACAGGTAGAGATTTCTGGATGAGTTCTGAAGTCTCCATCATGTCTTTGATCATAGGTGGAGTGATATGCTGGTTCAAGCACTCTTCCTGCTTGTGGCCTTGAGAGCTGCACAGGACAGTGCAGAGGGCGAGCAAGGCTACAATCCGCATCCTGGTTCTGTTTCAGAGAGGGTTGAAACGTAGCGTACAGTCTGTACAGTAGCTCAGTGTGCTTAAAACAACCACTGACAATCATAGCTTTTATAGCTCCATCATTTGTCAAAAAAAAATTCCCACACTCATGACGGAGTTTCTTTTTAACCTCAAATGCTGAGGATTGCATGCTGGCTTGGCCCTCGTTTTTCCTTGTGGGTTCAGTCACCTGTTGGCCTATGTGGTTTTGTATTCTAGAGACGAAAGCCTCCTGCATATTGATTACTGGACGATGAAATCTAGGTTGCGAGACCATAAAATGTGTTGCGATGCATTCAAACCTACAGCATTTCCTTTGAAGTGAATAGTGAACTGTGTCTTGAAACTGTTTAGCTATTGGAAAAATACTGTGAGAATTTTTTAACCATACAGAGCATCAAAATGATGATGTCAGTGTTATAAAATAATTAATTATTCTTAGTTTATTTGTAAAAAAAAATAATATATATATATATATATATATATATATATATATATATATATATATAATATATATATATATATATATATATAATTTTAACTAAATATACTGCATAATGTTTAGTTAATCTGTTGTTTAGTTAATTACAGATTAACTAAACAACATTATGCAGTATATTTAGTTTAAATTTGTAAGTTGGCAAACTTACACTATTTGAAGGCCACAGAATGTCCCATCATTCATTGTTTTAAAAACTAAAATGATTTAAAATGATGTTAGACATGCATTCATCCCAAATTCCAAACAAAAAGTTAAATAAATGTAAAAATCTTTACTCAAGTCCCCCTGCAAATTTAGAGCAGAGGTTACAACTTACGGGATCGTTGACATTTACCGAAACATGTTTTACCATGACAAAGTATAACCCCCTCTTCCAAAGGACTTAACCACCTTCTCAAACCAGGTCAGCACATACAAAACTCAGCAAAGAACTTAACCTGACCCAGAAAGCGTTCTCAAGAGCTGCCACCGTTGAACCGTTACAATGAGCATTTGAGTCAGAGGGTGCGAGAGGAAGTTCAATGTTAAAAACGTGTTTATTGGAGGACCACTAGTTTGATCAAGTCTGCTAGACTAAATTTAACTTGACTCAGATGAACTGAGTCATGCTGATTCACTATGAATGAAAGGGAAATAAGCTTCCCAATATCACTTGTGGCAATACTGGCCACAAGTGATCTTCAACCACAAGATCTGATAGTATCAGAGGTGAAAGTTAAAAATAGCCCGGGCAAGTTGAACCATTCAAACTTGCATTATACTGTATATATGTGTTATTTTTGGGAACTTTCGCTTTTGTCTGTCTGTGTGTATGTTAAACATGTTACACAATACACACAAGGAAACATGAACCTGAAAATTCCCAAGCCTTTCATTATCCTGTGCATTCCACCATTTTTCGTGTATTTACCCTTCACAGTTGTCACGTTAAGGTTTTGAAATGTTCTCTCTAAGGAGGCATTACTGTCTGTGATGGAGTGTCCAACAGTGGAGCACTTCCTGGGAATTTCACAACACCTCAGACCTGCAGAAAAGAGGGTAGTACATAGCCGTGGGAACGGATTTTTGGCAGTTTCAATATACACATTGTGCACATGCAAAGTGGGTATCGTTCAGACAATTGACTATTAAAATGTGTGTATGTATTATTTAATACTACGCTAAAAATAAATGGCCAATCACAAATTGCTACTTCTACATCAGTTTTGCTATTAATAAATAGATTTTGTTTTGTTACTGCATGTAACTGGTCTGATTGTTCATCACTATTCTTACATTTTTTAAATTTAAATGCACAAATGTCCATAAATGTAATTTTATCGGCCATGAAATCTTTAATCAAACGTGTTCCTCTTGTAATATGTTCACGTGTTCACCTTAAGAATGTTACATACAATATATGGACAAAAGTATGCCCAACAGGGACTTTAATGAAATTGCATTCTAAATGCATAGACATTAATATGAAGTTGGTCCCCCTTTTGGAGCTATAACAGCTTTCACTCTTCTTGGAATGCTTTCCACAAGACGTTGGTGTCAGGGTCTGGGTAGAGGATGGAGCGAGGACTCAGTACTGCAGAGAAAAGGGCTTTAATTGACAATAAAAATAAACAAAACAGCAACAAAAACTACCCCGTGGGGGAAAAACAGACTGGCAAGGCAAGGCAAGGCAGGATCTGGACACGACACGACACGACACATCCAGGGAGAAATGACGACGAACTGACGCAGGACTGCAAACACAAGGAGAATAAAAGGAGAGCAAATGAGGAGGGTAACGAGGGACCACATGTGGGGCAAATTAACTAATAATCAGGTAACAAGATGGGAGGGGTCAAGACAATTGACATGAGCACATGGCACACCGAATCAAAGACAAAAAGCCATGTGCTCACACAAAACAAAACACAAGCACATGGCCAGCAAAACCAATCACAAGCCATGTGCTAGAACAAAAGACACGAACACGCAGCTAATGTGAAAACTCATAAGCCGCGTGTTCACACAAGACAACAAGAAAAGCACACGGCTGAACACAAACCGCGTGCTACACAAAACACAACACACGTGGACAAAAGAGTGCACGGCCGAGCGAACTCGAGACCGCACACATGAAAACAATGACATGACGCGAATGTCAGGGCTCTGCCACAAAACTATGAATTACACTAGACCGAAGTGACAGAACCCTGACAGTTGGAGTGTTTCTCTGAGAATTGTTGCTTATTCATCCAGTAGAGCATTTGTGAGGTCAGGCATTGATGTTGGACAAGAAGCCCTGGCTCACAATCTCTGTTGCAGTTCATCCCAAAGGTGTTCGATGGGGTTGAGGTCGGGGTTCTGTGCGGGCCAGTCAAGTTCTTCCACACCAAACTCATCCAACCATGTCTTTATGGACCTTGCTATTATAGAAAAGGGTCTTCCCCAAATTGTTCCCACAAAGTTGGAAGCATAGCATTGTCCAAAATGTCTTGGTATGCTGAAGCATTATAATTTCCCTTCACTGGAAGTAACTAGCCCAACCCCTGAAAAACAGCCCCACACCATTATCCCTGCTCCACCAAACTTTAGAGTTGGCCCAGTGCGGTAATGCAGGTAACATTTTTTTGGAATTCGCCAAACACAGACTTGCCCCACACCATTATCCCTGCTCCACCAAACTTTAGAATTGGCACAATACGGTAATGCAGGTAACATTCTCTTGGAATCCGCCAAAAACAGACTTGCCCATCAGCCTAAGCCAAACAGAGTAGCATGATTCTTCACACCACAAAACAGATTTCCACTGCTCCAGAGTCCAGTAGTGGAGTGTTTTGAACCATTCCATCCGACGCTTGGCATTGTACTTGGTGATGTGAGGCTTGCATGCAGCAGCTCGGCCATGGAAAACCATTCCATTAAACAAGCTCCCACACAGTTTTTGCGATGATATTAATGCCAGTGGATGTTTGGTACTCTTCAGCTATGTAATCACCAGAGCATTGGCAACTTTTATGCACCATGTGCTAGTGTTGTAGTACTCGGGACCAGTCTTAGTCTCCGGTCTTGGTTCTTTTGAGACTGTTGCGCTGGTTCAGAATTTTATAGAGAATTGTGTCAAAAATTTCAAGATATGATTGCAAAAAAAGTACTAGTATGAGATCTAGGTTTAATATGAAATAAACATGAATGAACATCTCATGTCTCATGTAATCGCTCAATCAGTGTTTCAACCACAGAAAGACGCCAATAGAACAGCTTGTAAACAAAATGTCAGGTAGCATTTCATTTACCTCAGGCAAGTCATCAATGTCCACAGCTTGTTAGTTCGCTAGAGAAATTAAGTCTAGAGAAGAGCATTTTGCAAAATATTAGATTATATACTCATTATATTTTACTTTACCTGTTAGTGATGTCTTATTTAATGTATGTTTAAATAAATCTGTTATGAAACAAGTTATGACAGCCACTGTGTAAATTATTATATTTCAACAACAAATATAAATTTTTATAACTCTGAAATTAATTTACGAACTGCATTTTGTGCAATTTACGTGTTTGCATACAATTTTGTAATCTGAGTGTTGATTATTATATTTCAAAACAAATACTAACTGAATTTAAGTTTGGGCTCTGTTCTTAATTGTAACCTTATAGTAATGTAAAAGGGCTCCCTATAGTTTAGAGCATGAGCTGAGGTTGATTTTTTTTATCCCTAAGAAAATTAGAATTATAATTGAATTTATTTGACAAAAAAAGCAATTTGTTCTGTTAACCACTATTTAATTAAAAAAAAAAAGCAATTTTATGTTCAGTTTTTCCCCCCTGCTGTACCGAAACTATACCGAACTGTGACGTTGCTCAAAACCGGGGTACGTACTGAACTGTCATGTTTGTGTACCATTACATGCCTAATTATAACATACTGTATATTATAAGTAAGCAATAACCTATCACAAAAGCAAATCGGTTGAATGAATGATTCTGTGACTCATTAAGTGATTTGCCACCACCTAGCCTACTGGTGGTTTTAGTGTCATTTTTAAAGGGAGGTCGGGGTTCTGTGCGGGCCAGTCAAGTTCTTCCACACCAAACTCATCCAACCATGTCTTTATGGACCTTGCTATTATAGAAAAGGGTCTTCCCCAAATTGTTCCCACAAAGTTGGAAGCATAGCATTGTCCAAAATGTCTTGGTATGCTGAAGCATTATAATTTCCCTTCACTGGAAGTAAGGAGCCTAGCCCAACCCCTGAAAAACAGCCCCACACCATTATCCCTGCTCCACCAAACTTTAGAGTTGGCCCAGTGCGGTAATGCAGGTAACATTTTTTTGGAATTCGCCAAACACAGACTTGCCCCACACCATTATCCCTGCTCCACCAAACTTTAGAATTGGCACAATACGGTAATGCAGGTAACATTCTCTTGGAATCCGCCAAAAACAGACTTGCCCATCAGCCTAAGCCAAACAGAGTAGCATGATTCTTCACACCACAAAACAGATTTCCACTGCTCCAGAGTCCAGTAGTGGAGTGTTTTGAACCATTCCATCCGACGCTTGGCATTGTACTTGGTGATGTGAGGCTTGCATGCAGCAGCTCGGCCATGGAAAACCATTCCATTAAACAAGCTCCCACACAGTTTTTGCGATGATATTAATGCCAGTGGATGTTTGGTACTCTTCAGCTATGTAATCACCAGAGCATTGGCAACTTTTATGCACCATGTGCTAGTGTTGTAGTACTCGGGACCAGTCTTAGTCTCCGGTCTTGGTTCTTTTGAGACTGTTGCGCTGGTTCAGAATTTTATAGAGAATTGTGTCAAAAATTTCAAGATATGATTGCAAAAAAAGTACTAGTATGAGATCTAGGTTTAATATGAAATAAACATGAATGAACATCTCATGTCTCATGTAATCGCTCAATCAGTGTTTCAACCACAGAAAGACGCCAATAGAACAGCTTGTAAACAAAATGTCAGGTAGCATTTCATTTACCTCAGGCAAGTCATCAATGTCCACAGCTTGTTAGTTCGCTAGAGAAATTAAGTCTAGAGAAGAGCATTTTGCAAAATATTAGATTATATACTCATTATATTTTACTTTACCTGTTAGTGATGTCTTATTTAATGTATGTTTAAATAAATCTGTTATGAAACAAGTTATGACAGCCACTGTGTAAATTATTATATTTCAACAACAAATATAAATTTTTATAACTCTGAAATTAATTTACGAACTGCATTTTGTGCAATTTACGTGTTTGCATACAATTTTGTAATCTGAGTGTTGATTATTATATTTCAAAACAAATACTAACTGAATTTAAGTTTGGGCTCTGTTCTTAATTGTAACCTTATAGTAATGTAAAAGGGCTCCCTATAGTTTAGAGCATGAGCTGAGGTTGATTTTTTTTATCCCTAAGAAAATTAGAATTATAATTGAATTTATTTGACAAAAAAAGCAATTTGTTCTGTTAACCACTATTTAATTAAAAAAAAAAAGCAATTTTATGTTCAGTTTTTCCCCCCTGCTGTACCGAAACTATACCGAACTGTGACGTTGCTCAAAACCGGGGTACGTACTGAACTGTCATGTTTGTGTACCATTACATGCCTAATTATAACATACTGTATATTATAAGTAAGCAATAACCTATCACAAAAGCAAATCGGTTGAATGAATGATTCTGTGACTCATTAAGTGATTTGCCACCACCTAGCCTACTGGTGGTTTTAGTGTCATTTTTAAAGGGGTCATATGATGCGATTTCAAGTTTTCCTTTCTCTTTGGAGTGTTACAAGCTGTTCGTGAATAGATAAGATCCCTAAAGTTGCAAAGACTAAAGCCACAAACCCAAAGAGATATTCTTTATAAAAGTTAAGACTCGTCCACACCCTCCTAAAACGGCTCGTTCTAACACGCCACCACATGTCTACGTCACTGTAGATTTGCATAACGCCACCCAAATGTTCACGCAAAGAAAGAAGGCGTAACTTTGATTCTCGCTGTAGTATTGTTACCGCCGCCGCCATGTCTTGGAGACGCTGTGTGTTTTGTTGTGAAAGCGAAACTACTTTGTTTGGCCTTCCAAAAGAGGACACAACTAGAAATCAGTGGTTAAGTTGTATTTACAACACTGTTCCAGAACAGTTCAAACCAAATATTCAGATGTGCGCATTTTACGGAGGACAAGGACTGTTTTCTGGGAGAGTAGCCTAAAAAATGAGGGGTAAAAAGGGTAAAAGACTGTAAAAATGCTACAGTAAAAACCTGTTAAATGGTTAACGGTAAATTCCCCTACTATATACGGTGTCTTGGGATGTTTAGCCCAAGTCAGTCACAACAGCAGCCACAAGTGTGAACTTACAACACATAGCATGAAAGCACAGTTTCCATGCCATAGAGCAAACAATAAATATCCAAAATAAATAAGTCCATAATAAATAATCCTTTGAATATTTAAAAAAAAAAAAAATAGATGTCAATACTGCGGAGGAGAGTTTCAGAGTCACATTCTTGCATTGCAGGATTCAAAGAGGTAGTGGAAGAGAATAATCGTCTCTCCGACTGCTTTGTTATGAGTTTTCTGAAAAATAAAAACAATGAGTATTAAAGGCATTCTCAACTCAACTCAACTCAAATTTTATTTATGAAGCACTTTCAAAACCATTAAAATGGACCAAAGTGATAATTCATGCAAACATAAAATAACAACAAGACATAACATCAAGAAAATCATGCAGCCAATCCCTCACAATTCTCCGACCTAATCAAACGCCGAAAGCTTGATCAAATAAGTAGGCCTTTTTAAAAATGTCCATGCTTGACGAGGATTTTATAGATAATGGTAACACATTGCAGAGTGCAGGAGCCGCAACAGACAAAGCACGGTCTCCACTACGCCTCAACCGAGACCGTGGGACGGTTAGAAGCATATTCTGAGAGGAGCGCAGATGACGTTAATGAGTGGTAAGGGATTAACATGTCCTTTATATACTCAAGGCATGCAGAAGAACACATTTAATATTGATTGAGCACTGAATTAAAATATCGACTTACCTCATATTCATGTTCACTGGCAGTTTTATAGTTCTTCTCGAATTCCTTAACATGCACATTGTCTGCGTAGTCGCCGCTTCCCTGTAAAAACAGAATGTTTAAGTACAAAGCACATAACGGCTGATCAGCTGGTTAAAATGATCAAACAGTTTTTGAACACTTACACAGTGTGGCTTCAAAATATGTGCGATCCTCTGCAGGTCAGACCTCACAAAACGAATGTGGGGGTATTTTTTATCAACATGCTCATCTGCGTGCAAGATGTGCTTTAGATAGTAATTCAGGATCATGGCGTTGATGCAACAAGAATCCTCCTGCTGGAACAGAGATGATCATAATTTATAACATAAGTTTAATGCCATATATTAAGTACTTACTACACTGCCAAAAAAAAATCTAAAGCTGTAAATACAACAAAGATTATTGGGGTATGTTTTACAAGAAAATACAATTTCAGTCTTTCTACTTCAAAATGTTATGTTTAATTCCATTTGTTGCGCGTTTCTTTGTATTTAATTGTGAAATTTACTAGCAATTTTTAAGTGAAAATTGTTTTGATTAGGCACTAGCACATATTCCATTGCTACAAATATCTGTTCCGTTGTTATTGTTAACTTACTGCGAATTTGTATTGAATTATAGACTATGTGGTTCCTTTCAGTTCTATTTATTAGTACGTATTAGTGTCAACATCTTCTAGAGAATAAATGATGACTATAGTAGCAAAATAATTTGTATGTAAAGTAGTAATGATTATTGAATTGGTACTACATACTCCAAAAGTGAACAAATATTAATACTAATCACTATCTAGTGAATAAGTGCCATATATATATATATGAAGAGTTCAGATGCAAAAGCCTCTAAATGCCGTCTGAAATTTTCAGCTAAAATTAGCATTTTTATCAGGCTCCTATATTTATGTTCACTTTAATTGGATAGAAAATGACCTATACATTGCCATTAGAGTAAAATTTCTGAACCTAAACATAGGAGCCTGATAAAAATGCTCATTTTAGATGAAAATTTCAGACGGCATTT
>NW_015505180.1:1720633-1773170 GCF_001515645.1 Sinocyclocheilus grahami
TTCTTTCTCTATATATATATATATATATATATATATATATATATATATATATATATATATATATACACAGTATATGTATATTTACTTTCAGAAAAAAAGGCACAAACCTGTCACTGGGGTGATACCATATATGGACACTTTAGGTACCAATATGTACCATTTAGAGGTAAATAAGTTGCAATGATGTACATTTGAGCTTTTGTACCACCACAGTGACAGGTTTGTATTTTTTGGTTATGATTTAAATCACATACTTTTAGCATAACCTCGGAGATCACTGGAAGCAGTCGTGTTTCGTGGTCTGTGTCTTCCATCTGTGCCTGTTAGGGTTAATACGCATAAATGTCACACATTGAATTTTTAATAAATAACATGATATTTATAAAATTGTTGATTTTTCATGTATACAGAATATACACTGCGGCTGAAGCATTGCAACATACAAGATTAGTCATCATATAGAGGTCGTTCCAGGTGATGGAGCTGTCTAGAGGTTTGGGGCGCGTGAGGTGCATCGCCTGGCAGCGCAGAAGGAAGCAGCAGCACATCACAGCAAGCAGAGTTAGGAAGTTCATGTTGCAGGCAGACGTGTGGATTTAGTGATGTTTCCTCTTATGTAGACTGTTGTTCCTCGCAGACGAGATTTGGAGTTCATGTTGTGACTCTAGAGCTTTTATAGTGTCCTGCTTTGTCCCCGTTATTACCACTACGTCACTGTGGTATCGTCTCTTTACCTTTGGCGTGATCCTCCAACCTCTGCACCTGAGTTTATCAGGTCAAGCGGATCTCTGAGTAACCGTGCATGCTTCATATTCGCTGACTGTTGTGATTGCATCGGAAATTCGCACCGCGTATTGTCTGACAGAAATAAACAAGCTGCCAATAATTACTGCAATAAGGACAAAGGACTGGTGAAGTGGACAGAGTAGCTACTTCCTGTGAATTTCCCGCACTGGCGAATATTGGTAATTAGTGCGCGACTAAAATAACGCCTTTATTATGTGGTTCTTACCATTTAACGCTGCTAGGAGACCTAGGAGATTTTTCCTCATCAGCATGAAACTCATAAGTTTGAAAGCTGCAGCCGACAGGAAAAATATTACATCATAAGCCATATAGTGTTGTTAAAAATTCTGTGTCAGGATATGTTTGGGGAAGCTGTCGAGCGCAATAAGGAAGGATCGCCAGACGCTTTTGATCGTGTTCACACGTCAAACTAGATAGCCATAAAAGGCCATAAAATATAGGCCTAATGCAAAGCCATATTGTTTATAATCTCTCACTCTATACACAACTGTAAAGGCCTACACATTTTCTAATAGGCTACTACTGTCTAACATTAATTCTGTACATTTAATAAAAAAAACAATTGGGGCTATAGTGTGGTAAACTTGCAGGGAGTCATATGTTGATTCAGTAGATTCGCTGGATTTGTTGAGTTTATTCAGTAAACCATTAGACTGATTCAAGCAGTTAAAACGTTTCGGAAAGATTCGTTTCAAGAGTCATTTATTCGTGAATCGGGACTAAAGAGGTCACGCTGTATATTTTTAATGTGTATGTAAAATGCGGTGTAGGAGCTACTTTTTTTATATATTAATGCTTGAGCTACAAATACAAAACCAAAGTGCCAAGGGTATACACATAAAAAGTACATATTAACTATACATGTATATATAAAACCAACAAATCAAATCAAATAATGAAAAAATGAAAGGCCTTGTTAAATCACAATAACTTAAATATACCAAATACATACACAGTTTTTACAGCTTTTTTGTTTGTACTCTCCTTAATAGTGCTTCTATAGATATCTAATTCCTTAAGTACCGGTGTAGGAACTACTGTTTGTTATAAGACATTTAGTAGCCTACGTCATGTAAGAAATATGTAAATGCAAGTTATTGCCTGATTTAAGGTTTTTTCCCATGTTCTGACATTGCATGAACGCACCATTTTCTCACTTTGTGCGATCGCTGATGTGGTAGATGAGCCTGAATGTAACACTATTGTGGCTGTATTGTGTTCAATTGCTCACCCTAGAGCTATTAACTATACATCTTTATCAGATATCATTTTGTATCAAAGAGGAAAAAGTACACATCTTTGTATCGATCATTGTACAAAAATGTATTTTTATTACTTTTTTGCAGACTGAGTTATAGTGTTTAATTAGCTAAATCATTTATACTGAACGCACAATATTGGTCTAGTCATATTAAAATGTAAGTAAATAAAATAAAAACACCAAACTATCCAAAAACACACACACAAAAACAAATCAGTGAAAGATTAAAACAATTGTAGAAGGAAATTTACATGTTTACATCCTGAGAAGTTAATGGCCATTTTTCAGTCTATGCACAACCGATTAATGGGCTTTGACACATTAGCTCTTTCCCCAGAATTCCTCCTTCCTTCTTTGAGCCCAACCCAAGAGTTCAGAGGCCATGGAGCATGAGGCTGCTGATCTAGATGAGATCTGAGACATCTTATCATCTGGATTTAATATGAAAGAGATATTAAAATGTAAAATATATATATATATATTTCACATAATTACAGTTCTAAATATATATATTTTTTATACTTTTTTTTTTTTACAAAATATTTTATAAGATATTTTAAGATACTGCTGTTCCATAAATGAGAAATAAAGGGCAGCATATACTGTATGCACAAACAGTACAGACAATCAGTGAAACCAGTGATTTGAAAAGCATTAGCTGTTCTTGATATGTGCACCACATCAAAGGACACGTTGGTCTAATTCCTGTTCCTACTAAAACTGCTAGACAGACATAAAAGCATGAAGTAACTGTAAGTAACTGCTTATGGCTGCTAATATCTGCTAATATTAAGAAGGAGATTTTACCATCTGACACACAGGAAGATTCAGCTTCAGGAAACACAAAGAGCTCTGACCGAAAAATTCCCAGGTTACCTACAGTTGACACAAAGAGGATAATGTGACTGTGTATGAGTGAAATACATAAATGAACGTAACACCATAGGCTGTGAAACTTAATCACATAATCTCCACTTTATATAGTGTACATGTTTTGTCACATAATTAGTGGTGTCAAATCGTTTAATCGCGATTAATAGTTTGTGTTTACATGCTAAGTGTGTGTACTGTGTATATTTATATAAATACATATACATACATGTATATATTACAGACATATTTCCATGTGTGTGTGTGTGTGTGTATATATATATATATAAATATGTATTCATATTAATTTGATTTATATTATATATATATTACATATATTTCTTAAATGTGTGCATGTGTGTGTATTTATATTTACATGTATACACAGTATACAGTACACACACACATATATTATGTAAACACAAACTTTTATTTTGGATGTGATTAATCAAGATGAATCTATTTGACAGCCCTACACATAATATTTAAATTAACTGGTTATATAAGTCAGCAATTGTTAAGGATCAGATTATGTAATTCAAAAACTGTATTTTCACTTTTTACAATGTTTATAGTGTAAATAGTTTAACTAATGCAGTATATGTATTACTGAATAATACTCAAATAATCAATACTGGCAGGGAAATATATGCTCTCTTATGTTCTCCTAGGCTGCATTTATTTGATCAAAAATTCAATTAAACATTCATATTGTAAAGTATTACAATTTAAAATAACTTATATATATATATATATATATACATATTTATAATTTTATATTTTTTCAGTGTAATTTAATTCTGTGATGGTAAAGCTGAATTTTCAATAGCCCTTACTCCAGTCACAAGATCTTTCAGAGATCATTCTAATATGCTGATTTGGTGCTCAAGATACATTTATTATTATTATCACAGTTGAAAATGTGCCGCTTAATATTAATGTTTTAATATTGTTGTGGAAACATTTTGTTTTGAGGATTCTTTGAAGTTCAAAAGAGCAGCATTTATTTGAAATAGATAGAATCTTTTGTAAATAAATAGAATCTTATGTAAAATTATAAATGTCTTTAATATCAATTCTGACCAATTAATATTTAGTTAATTAATCTTTTGAAATAAATGACTCCTGGAAAACAAAAGAAAATCTGACCAAGTAGAATGAGGACCTGAATCAATATAGTGGTACCAAAATAATGCACTGACGTTAGTGGAAAAAAAAAAAAAACTGAAAAGAAGACAGGAGACTGACCTAGATTATTCTCCCCCTATTGCTGGCGGTAACCTAACCTCCCTCTACTCCTTTTGCTGGTAAATGACTCAGTCACATTTCATTTGCGTGCTTATAGTGTGGCGGTTGTTCTTCCCTTGTATGGATTGGTGATCGCACAATCAAATAAAGTGATATTTTTGTAGCGCAAAATTAAATATTTGCTTCTAAAGTGCATAAATGACTTTACAGCTTGCTAAGGCTCAGTGTAAATTAAAAAAAGCTGTGACTGGTTGACCTTTCATAATAAAATTCCCATGGGTGCAACCAGATCTACGTCAGTGGATGCTGCAAGGAACCATACCATTATGCTGAAATTCTGGGTTTCTCATTGTGCCCTGGATTCTGTTGGCAGGTGGAGGGACAACAGCTTTGTGATGATGGCTGGTCTGATGTTTTTGCAATGGCTGGGGTTGTCTTGGATTGGCGGAGTAGTCTGCCGCCTCCTCCTCAGAGCAGGCATCTTCACGCATGGGAAGTGGATCTACAGTGGTCAGGCCAGCGGCTGGCGAGGAATGTGGCAAGCTTCCACTCTCAGCCTTTGCAATACAATAGAGTTTAAAATCTGAAGACATATTGTATGACATAATATTGCACATTAGATCTAAGAATCATGTACCTTACTGTGTGGCCGGTGTGGAGAGCCGTCTATGATATGTTTGTAAGGAGAGTGAGGTTTTCCTAAAGGTGGCTCACTCCTCCTTACTCTCCTGGAGGAATGTTTGATCTTCGGAGGAGAGACCAGCAAAGCTCCTCCTATTGAAAATTATAAATAATATTAAAATAAAAAAAATCATGTTATAATAAATACTATACATTTGATATAATTCATGATATGATAGCAAGCTTTTTCTAATAAACAAGAGGCTTGAAGTCAGTTGTTCTGACTGCAAACCCTTCAATCATAGTGAAACTGTTGTGAGATGCCAGAAGTATAGGTTCAAGGTGACAGACGGATGTACCATCCACCCAGAAAACCACAGCTGTCTGTAAATCCAATTTAAACAAAAAAAAATGTTCATAGGCCGATGAGACCTGAACTTTTGAAAGTGATGTCTAATAGGTTTGATACCAGTGGCTGGAGTGGTCCGATCATGATGTGTTCTTTGTACAGTCTGCATGGTACTGAGTTTGGGAGTTGGCAATCTGCCCCTGTTAATGGAACCTCCAGACCCGTTTTCCAACACTTGCAACCTAGAAAAGATATGCAAAATGTTGAAATGGAAAACTGTCACAGCATGGGCAGAAACATTTTTGCACAAAAAGAGTCATCTTTGTTACATTATGCCTGGATATGGTAGTACTGATATTTGAGGTTCCAAGCATGCTGGACTTTCAATAATTCCAATTCCAATAATATTCTTGAATTTAAAATAAATGACATGCATTTACAGTATATACAATATTTAAATATCTGTTTTAATAATACATTTTATTTTTGTATGAATTGTCCTTACACATTATTTTTTTTAAATATATGAGGGTAAAAATAGACTACACATAATTAAGGGTGTCCCCGACTAAGGATTTACATAGTCGAAATCGGAATTTTCGAATCTTGCCGATATTCGACTCATAGTGAAGAACCACAAAAGATTGATAGTACAGAATCATATGTATAGAATCATATGTTTTGGGGGCAGGGCAAAATACATTATCAAGAGTCAGGTCAGACATTCGACAGTCATAATTACGTTAACACACAGGAAAAATGTGTAACGGATGCCTCGCAGATAAAAACGGGGTAAATAATGTTTTATCTTTTGATTAAAAGATAGTTAACATTAAACGTCAGCGAAACCCTAAGAATTCAAAACATTTTTTACAATAGTGCTCTCATTATAACGTTATGTGTATATTTATTAATGTTCTGCATTTCTGTTTTGAGCTGCGCAAGCTGAAGATGATCAGTAGAATGAAGCAGCAGGTTTTTAATCAATGGGATTTAACTCATCATTTATCTCATATAGAATACGCTTCGTTATTTATACAACATAACGTTAATATTACGACTTATAGGCTATCTGCACAAAATGCCCCGAAAGCACATGAACGTGTCTGCGCGGCTCTGAATGAACTGCTTTTGTGGAGTTATTTTGTCCTTTTGTGGTTCTTCATGAAAAAACGTGCAGAAACACAGCAACTAAACTCTAAAAAGTCACAGCGTTTTATTATAATAGTGTTCTCATTATAATTGTTATGTATATGAGAGTCCCAGTCATATTAATATTCTGCATTGTTGTTTGTCCTGCTCGCACTGCGCGCTGAAGAGATAATCACCGTAGAACTACAATGAAGCGCTTTACTGCAGCGCAACTCAACCAAATGCATCTTATATGAGATAAATAATATATACACGATATATAAACCGGCTGAAATGTTTTGAAATCACTTGTACCCTACCTGATCTAAAAAATCCAGTCTTTCCCTCTGCCTGTGTCAGTTTGAGTCTTGTTAAAAGTTTTAAATCCCTGCCGCCAAGATGCTCCTCTGTTGGTCACGGATTATGGAAAGTGAAACTTAAATCTATAAGGGTGGTTGGATTTATTCACGCACGTTAAAAGTATTTATTTGAAGCTTCTTTCTTTTCAGATTCTTATTTACAGCATTATTTTAATAGGCTGTATATTAACTTATTGGGAGAAAACCAGTAGTTCTATGTGAGATCAGACATATAGCCAAAATGGCATGATAATAACACCCCGCGAATATTCGAATATTGGTAGTCGAATCAGGCTCCTCCTATCGAAGCATCGAATCTTCGACTATTCGGGGTCACTGTAAAGGACTGCCAATTTGTTCAACCGAATATATGAAGTCTGCATTGCATTGCGTTGCATTGACCCTTTTGTACGGAGCAGCTAAAGGACTTTTATTTTGAAATGAACTTAACGCAAATCGGACTGTATTAATCGCGACCCATTTCCGCCCATTTGGGTATGTGTGTGTGTGCACACTTTGTGAAGGACGCAGCCTGCAGTTTGTGGCGTGTTTCTCTTTCTTTTATTGTACTTGTGCATCTCACTGAAAAGGGTAATAAGGTAAATGATTTTGTACATTGTATGATGCGTAATGTAATGTTCGGTTTCGTATTTGGTCTATGTATTGTTTGTTTTTGTTTTGTCTGTTCGTAGTTCTTACGGTGTCTACTTGAATGTCAACGGATTAAACATTTACGGAAACATCAGTTAAGGAGCATTGACCATCATTTCAGTGGGGTAGCAACAGTCACCCCTAGACATAATGAGTCAAAATTAATAATGTAATTGTTTATATTTGTGTGACTATGTTCATTTCTTTGAATTGTAATTAACAAGCTTCCTATTCAAATTTCAATCTCAAATTCCAACGAATAGAACAGAAGCCAATTCTTCAATTCTGACTTTTGCCCAACACTGAGACCATCATGTTGGTTCTACTGTTGGCAGGTTCTCTCTTCTCAAAAACAACTGAGGTCACATTTCAGAGGAGCAAAGAGGCACGTACCTTTCATTTCTCTCCTTCATGTCCCCATGCTCATCTTTTGGATTCCCCTCATTTTTTTCAACTTTTAGCTCGTCCTGTGAAATCTCCGACTCATCCCTCTCTCCAAGTCCCTCTTCTTCATCCCAGGCCAACTTCCTCTGCACAGGGAGGGTGGGGTCTTCATGAAGACCAACCTCTTCAGAAGAGCTTCTGCTGGCTGCCACAGAAGCAGAAGGCCCAGGGCTAGAGCTTCCCCTGACACTGCCAGCCCTAAAGAGACAAGTTCTGGATTTGCTGTAAACTTTGAACTGAATTGGACAAATTTTGATGTTCAAGCTCTGCTCACCTGGCCAGGTCCAGAGCCTCGATGATAGGGCTGCTACTAGTACTTCTGCAGGCCTCAGTTTCAATGGAGGATGAGGTGCCACTAGAAGGCTCCCACTTCCAGTTGTGTTCTGACAGGATCTGATTCAGGTGCTGCCGAGAAAAATGAGTTCCCCAGGCCCTTTTCCTGTAGGCCTCAGCCTTCTCACGTAGCTCCTGAACCTGAGGAAAAACAGTAGAGTTGTGAATAATAAATAAGAGCCTGGGAAAAAATAGGACTAGACTGCAGATAATATGTTAGGCAGGAAGATTCATAATTTATTGGAAGCATGGACAAAACACTTTTCAGGGCTCAACAATAAGGATTAAGGATGCCTCACTGACCCATTGAAATTTTGGGCCAGTTGACGGAATGGTTTAAAAATCATGTTTTAGTTAGATAAAAAAATTATAATTTAAAAAAATTATATAAAATATACATTTTCACTTCCTTTGTAAAGAAACATAAAATGCAAAATGATGTTGTTAAAAATGATTTAATATACATTTTTGTGGTGGTCAAATTTATTGTTGAGCTCTGATATTGTCCTTATACATGCTTAATATAAATTTGTTATTGAATCAGCTAAATTCACATTATGCAACATTGTCACATCCGCACCCGTGGAGAATTAGTGTAAATGTGAAGGCAGTCATGCTCCGCTCCTAAAGAGCTGACTCAGAAAAACACTCCTGTCCCATACGGTGCATCTTGAATGAAAGTTTTGCTGGAGATGCATCAAAGCACACTTGACACCATAACCTAAAATTAAGTACTTGTGTCTTACAAAAGTTACTTTGTTCTTACAGGGTCAGCATGTAAAAAAAACTGCTTTGAAGGCTCTAGACTATAAGGTTTACAGTCTAACCAACAAATATTAAGCACGTACACATTAAAATAAAGAGCTGAGCACTGAATTTATTGTCATGACAGATGCTGACCATGTAAAATCAAAGAAATCAGATCAAATTATTTATAAGCCACATGAAGGTTGCAGTGTGACACTTATACAAATTGGGGAAAAAGTGATGAGAGCTAACTAAAACCTTAAATAACAGCTAATTAATCAGTTATGTAATACTACAAATATGAATCTTAGAAGAATTAATTAATTAATAAAAAATACATAAATAAATAACCTCTGCTAAATGAATAAATGTCAAATTAGGTGTGTTTTTTTTTTACTTTTAATTCTACGCTCTACCTAAAACATTTATCTGTGCTTGTATATAATCAGTGAGTGAGCCAAAAGTCAATACAGGATTACCAGATAGCCGAAAGCAAAAAAAACAACAACAAAACCACAGACAACTTCAAAGTTCCATGTATGCTGACAGATAACATCTTGCCAACTGATCCACCACATGCACACAGATCGAACACACACAGACACTTCTTCAAGAATAGGTCCACATGAGATGATACCATATACGTAGTCTAACTTTGATTGATGTCATACAGAACATTTTGTGTGGCAGCACAGAACAGACACACACATAAGCAAATGAAGGTCTCTTTTAAGACAGCAGCAGCAGTGAGAGGATGGATGCAACAGGCGGAACGGTTACCTCATGATACCACTCGTGAAAACCTTCACACCCCTGCAAGATTAATAATACAGACCAGTAATTAGAGAGACTGCCTTTCTGTTTCCTAACAGCTCTTCCACTTTTTTAACGCACCACAGCTCAAGCTTTCGTGTAATGTGGTGTCAGAATTGTTTTTGAATTAAGCGTTCATTATCTATGGTCTTTCATTATTTGCTATCTTTTAAGTCATCCCTTGTTTATATTAATTGAATGTTATTTAACTGAAGGTCTAAAAATACGTAAATGATAAAATATAAAAAAAATACTTTATCTTTGAAATATATTGGACATTCACCCCATCTCCAGTCTTGTTAAATGCAGTACATGTCATTTGTTAATTTACATTTTCAGGTGAAATATTCCTTTGATTCAGTACTTGATATTCATTCATTCATGATATTCATTGACATTTTTTTTTTTTTTTTTACTTTTTCAAATGTATTTTTATGCCATATCAGAATCAAAGGCTATTGCATGGGAAGATCAAAACAGTTTTAAATAAAACAAATAAAAGAGGTTAAATTCATTCATGTATATTATTTGTATTTTTACTGGAGTAATGGATATTCGTTAAATTCATTATTTTATTATACAATTCTTTTTTTATTTAATTTTTGTTTTTACATTTACCATTTTTTTATGGCCAATTAGAATAAAATGCTATTTTCTGTGGACTTTTCCCATAGTTTGTTTTTCTCCAGAAACTCACCTCTTCCTTTGCAGTTTTGATCTTCACCCATGCTCCATCTCCGTTACTATACTGGAGGGGAGAACGAAAGTTGGATTTGTACTCAGTTTTCATTTTCCTGTCAGGCAAACAAAGAGGGACACGGTAAATACTTCTGTGGAATTTGTGAAAAAATCTATTTAACATAATTTGAAGAATGTATAATGTAACCTGTTGTTTATCATATGGACGTCAAAATATATATGTGGTGCTTATGTGCTGCTAATGCAAAATGTGTCAAACAGGCCTTTTGAGTTTTGTTTCTGGTTTTTTTTTTTTCCTAGTCCTGCACAAAAAATACTAGTCACCTCATAACTGTGGGTGAAGGGTCTCTCAGGGCACAGGGTGACCTCACTTCCTGTTGCTGTCGATGGGTGACTTCCTCTTTGGGGGAATGTATAATGTAACCTGTTGTTTATCATATGGACGTCAAAATATATAGGTGGTGCTTATGTGCTGCTAATGCAAAATGTGTGAAACAGGCCTTTTGAGTTTTGTTTCTGTTTTTTTTTTTTCCTAGTCCTGCACAAAAAATACTAGTCACCTCATAACTGTGGGTGAAGGGTCTCTCAGGGCACAGGGTGACCTCACTTCCTGTTGCTGTCGATGGGTGACTTCCTCTTTGGGGCTTGACTTCCTGCTCTGTTGTCGCTCCTTCTTCTTCTTCTTGTTCCCCTTACTCTGGCATGATGGGCATTTAGGCAAAAGCACATGACAAACCACGTCAAAGGTGCAAACATTTTCGAAAATGTATACTTCCTTACTGTGCAATGAGGACTATGCATATAGAATGTGTAAAAAAATTACGAGGAACTAACAGGTTAGTGAAACTGGTTTATCCAGCTCCATAGTTATGCAGTGATATTTGGAAAGTCTGTGTCCATTGACATATATGACAAAGCTGAATGTAGATATTTCTGTGTACCTTCTCTGGGGTTGTGTTCTCTGCATCAAGCTGTGGGACCTCGTATTGTTCAACATCTCGCCTCATGCGTGGTGGTCTGGAAGGAGGTGATACTTTGAAACTTCTCTTGTACTCACTCTCCATAATCACTGGGTTTGATTTGAAGGTGGCTCTGTTGTTACTGTACAACATCTAAAACAGATATGAAATAATCCAAAACACAAAAAATGAACCTGATGAAGGCATTCTGATAACAAGATACTACTGAGAAAGATAGTATTGTTGCTCTCTGTAATTATCATTAGTTTAATCAAATAAAAAAATTTTCAATAAGCAATTCAAATAAAATTATATATATATATATATATCAAGTAATCATGCATCCACTGACATGAAAATCTCTATACTACCATCTAGTGGATAAGGATTTTTTTTATTGGCATTCAATTACACTAATATTTTAGTACTAATTTCTATCAATATAAGGAACGCATCATGTGACAAAAAGCGCTGTGTCCAATATGTCAGATAATCTGGCCAGGAGATATAATAAAGGACTGGATGCAAGCCAATGTGTCATGTTAAAAATGATTTTGAATTATGACAATGCTCATAAAAATGCAAAAAAGTACCTCATGAGCAGCTAGCAGGGGCGAATCAGCCACAGGCATTTTCCACATAAACTGCCTCTGGTACTCAGAGCTCAAACGGCCATTCCTCTGTCGCTCCGATCTCAGTCCCGCTCTTTTCCCTAGGCCATGGTTAATCTAATAGAAAACACAAGCTCAGAATAACTGTAACTGCAGTAATGATGGTATTAATAACTAAAAATACAATTCTAATTGTTATACACTAATTACGGAGTTATGAATGATTTATATGATTTTTTATTACGTAAAATTAATTGTGGTATAGAAGCCTTATATTTTGTGATAAGGTATCAGAGAAACGGTGAGGAAAAACTCCAAAACAGTCGGTAAAACCTCAGGGGGGAAAACATGCTCGTCCACATACTCTGGTCAGATATTCTGTTTATTGAAAGGACTACATATGAACAGAACTACAAATGGGCCTCCTTAAATGTGTTGCCATTTGGCGTTATTGTTATTTAAAGTTATTTTCCACACTCATTTATAACCAGACTCACTCCATTCTGTTGCTGCTGGTCTGCAGCAGGGCTGGATGTCTGAGCTGCTTGCTCCTCTGCCTGTAGTTGTTGGGATGGTGCAGCGGTGCCCTCTGGTGGCACGGGGTCTCTTGGGGCAAGAGGGGTCGCTACTCTTTCTGCACTAGAGGCTCTGAGTCTGAGCACAGGTGTGACAGCTGGAGGAGTGACAGGCCTGCTCTTCTCCTGACACTGTAGATATAGATCATGCCTTTCCCATCGGAAAGAACTGGATATCTGAGGTGGATAAAATGGCACTTTCCTTTTCGATATGAATTGGGGTTCCCGAGTAATTCCTTTAAATGCAAGAAGAAAGATCAATCAATTCAATTTTAATTTATTGTGTGATAATCTTTTTAATTTTAGTAAGACACATCTATCAACACATCTAGCTATCTATCTGACTATCTATCATCTGCCAATATCGATCAATCATCTGATATTATCTATCTATCTATCTATCTGTAGTCTGACAATAAAGATCAATCGTCAGACAATATCTATCTATCTATCTATCTATCTGTAGTCTGACAATAAAGATCAATCGTCAGACAATATCTATCTATCTATCTATCTATCTGTAGTCTGACAATAAAGATCAATCGTCAGACAATATCTATCTATCTATCTATCTATCTATCTATCTATCTATCTATCTATCTATCCATCCAGTACATACTTGACTGGTCAGAGCGCAGTCCTGCCAGTCGCATCCTGCGATGTGGAGAATCGCTTCTGGATCGTGTTGTTCGACCCTTGTATTTACTTAGATACTCGCTGATTCCCTATTAGAATTAAAGCATACAGAAAACAAGTACACTTTATAGCATAAGTAAAGCACACTTTACATTTAGTATGTTATACAATCTGCACATTCAAATGAGAGGTCTGGGAAATGATATATCTTCGATTTATTAGAAAAGCCCTGCTTAATAACTAGCTCTTAAGTGACAATTGGATAATCTTGATGCCTTTTAATCCGCGTACAAACTTCTTCAAGACATAACAGGAAGTAACATTACCATAGACTGTATAAAAACAGAACGTTACCGACGGTAACTTGTAAAGGGTTTACCGTTTAAGACGCTTCTTAATAAAATCACATAGTTTCTATTTGTTTTCAGCAAAGCGTAAACTATATATTACACGGGTTCGTATTAATGTATATTTAGTTACTAAATGTAAACACCTGAAATAAATCTCAAAACTGAAAGCATTTCTGCAGCCTGCAGCGCGCGCTCTCTTTTCCTCAAACTAGTGACGTCGCACGAGCTCGTGCACCTTCAATCTGGTCTAACTGACCATGTTATAAACAGTTTCCAGTGGATGATAATTTAATTAATTTACCTTAAACCGCACAGGCATTCTGAGCCAGTGGTGACTAGTGCACAGACAGGTCCGTGGACAAAAGAAGTGTTTTTGTCTCACGCTTAGTGGAGTAAGATTAGACTCGGTTACATGCTTTGCCGTTACCTTGGTGAGGCTGCAGCGTCCCAGGATACGCGCATGCGCACTGCTGTAAGCCGATTTGTTATGACGCTTTACTGCACTGTGTGTGTGTGTGTGTGTGTGTGTGTGTGTGTGTGTGTGTCTACTTGACCATATTTTGGGGACAAATTTTTCACCCAAAAGTGAGTAAAACCTGACAAAAATTACATCCTCATTTGTAAAACTGGTATAAAAATAAAGTAGGCTAAACAAAGTTTTTTTGAAATTGTAAAAATGCAGAAGGTTTTCTGTGAGGGTTAGGGGTGGGTTTAGGTTAAAGGGGTCATATGATGCTGCTAAAAATAACATTATTTTGTGTATTTGGTGTAATGAAATGTGTTTAAGGTAAAAAAAAAAAAACATTATTTTCCACATACTGTACATTATTGTTTCTCCTCTATGCCCCGCCTTTCTGTTAGTAGTAGTACAAAATGTATTATGATACTCTCATTGGTCAGATTTGATTTTCTTTGCGGAACAATTTAAATAAATTAAATTGGGGGAAACATTTTTTCTCACAAATAAAAGAAGTATCATTTCAACTTAAAATGTATACAAAAAGAGCTGACATTGCTATATAGCTTACATAACATGCTCTTTTTGTTTAAATTCTACAGAAACAAATTTAGGTAATGTCATTACTCTCAGATTGTTTTAAGTGATATTGTTGCCTTTGTCAGATGTAGCATTCAGTTCATCTGGCAGTTATTATATTTGGGTATTTTGCTTCAGATTCCACAAAAGATTGTTTTCCTATGTTGATTTTACATTTATGAATGCAGATTTTCAAACTGTAAACCTAACGTCTCTGTCATCTGGAAATAAATTGAAAATTACTTAAATATGAAGAAGAAAGCCATGTTCCTCTGCTTTTGGGTTCTCAATGTAAAATTGTTCTGTATTACGTCAGTTTGTAGTCAGTGTATTTTCTGCAATAAAAGTGTAATTAATGCTGCATTTAGTCTACTAATTTATTACAGTTATTATTTATTATTACATCTGTTGTTTGTTTGTTGTTTGCTTGTAGCTGATACTGATTATTGTTGTTTAAACAGCAGATGGTAGTAAAGCATCCCGTCATTAACACAAATACATTATAATTTCGCCATCACTACTACTTAAATGTGTAGTTTGACTAGCTAGTAACTTTAAATTACAAGCAGCATAATGAATGGCTAAATGTCATCAATGTCTAAGCCTGGCATTACTTAAATTTAGGTCATCCAACCATTAAAATTCGAGGCTGCTACGCCATTCATCACTTTTACAAATAATGTTCAGTACAAGGATGGCAGCAGCACCTTTCCGCGAGAATCTGCGGGTCTCTCAGAATTGGGGACGTGGCAAGACGTGCAATAAACTCGAGCAATGCATCAAAAGATTTTGAAGCCTCGGCGCTGATTGGCTTTCAGATTTACTGTAGCCAATCAAAAGAGAGTGCGGTGAGTCGCGCGTTTTTAAACAACGGTTTCCATTACATCCGGGGTTCGTTGTGCTGAAGTGGCCCAATGGCAGTGGATGGACTCCACTGTTTGGGCTGTGATTGGATCGCTGCGTTACCCCAGCCTGAAAAACGGTGTGGCACAGGGGTGTGCAGAGTAAACCAAAGACGCGGTATTATATCTGGGATTCTCGGCCTCGTATTAAATCTAGGTATGTTTGTATTTTATACACGGTTTGATACTCTTTTGCATGTTTGGTCTTTAGTAATGTGATTGACCACTGCATTGACTGACCGTGTACGTTACGTTGTAATGCCGACTCACTTAAAGGGACAGTTAGTATTGAACGTGAAAGGGATAGGTTACCAAAATAATACAATTTTGTCATCATTTGCTCACCCTAATGTTGATATAAATGTCTATGGCTTCCTTTCATCTGTGGGAAATAAAAAAGGTTAGAAGACTGACAGCCCCAGTCACCATTCACTTTCATTGCGTCTTATTCCATACACTAAAAGTGAATGGTGTGCATCACATCTTAAATGTGTTGTAAGGAAACTTTTTTTTGTGTGCCTGTGTTTGTGCTGCTCAGATTATTATATAGTCTTAAATTTTTGGTTAACCACTAGTAAAGAGCTATTGTGTACTTTGAAAGGCAAGAACATCTTATTGCCAGGTAAATCCTAATCAATCTGTTTATAAAGTTGTCATATGTGATTTATTTCTGGTGTGAATGATCTCTAATTGAGTCTAAAATTACATGATTATGTTTTTGTGCTAATTTTGTTGGTGGGTCTTGGGCACTTATCATTTTCACCTTTTTTTATTTCCCATTTTATTTTTTCCCGTTCTCTGGAAACACATTTTTGTTCATGTCGACGGTGTTTCCTGTCAGAAATTCTGCCTGATATTTTGCCAGTGTGGGTTGTTCTTTTCCCCCTGTTACACACATTTACACTGCCCTTTAAAGGTTTAGGGTTAGTCATTTTTTCCACCAAGGAATTCATATTTTTATTCAGCAAGGACTTATTAAATTGGCCAAAAGTGACAGTAAAGACATTTATAATGTTGCAGGAGGTTTCAATTTCATATAACAGCTTTTTCTTTGTATTCAGCATCAGCAGTGAATTCTGGTTTCCACAAAACAATTGAGCAGCACAGCTGTTTCCATTCATGGCAATAATACGAAATATTTATTGAGCAGCAAATCAGCATATTAGAATAATTTCTGAAGGATCACGTGACACTGAATACTAAAGTAATGGCTGCTGGAAATTCAACTTTGACATTACATGAATAAATGACATTGTAAATATATTAGCTTAGAAAACAGTTATATTGAATTATTGCAATAATATTTCACAATATTACTGTTTTACTGTATGTTTGATCCAATAAATCCAGCCTTGGTGAACATAAGAGACTAACTTTTGAACGGTAGTGCACGTTACACTTCTTAGTCAAACATACAGTGTTTACATTCACTGATTCAAACAGACCCTGTCAACACATAAAATTTTGTTTGCACATTGGATTATTTAAACATCGCCACATTAGAAATACCTGTGATCAGTATTTATTTTAGTTTAAAAGGGATTTGGGATATATATATGTTAATATTTGTGCTCTCTTTCACCAGAGCTTATGTGATGAAGATGGAGATTAGGCCTCTGTTGATGTGCTTTGCTCTGTGCGTGGTCTATGCCACCAGCAAACCCACAGAGAAGAAGGACCGTGTCCTCCATGATGCACCACTGAGCAGCAAGGAGCATGACGACGGCACAAACTTTGACTATGACCATGATGCCTTCCTTGGGGAAGAGGAAGCCAAGACGTTTGATGACCTGACCCCAGAGGAAAGCAAGAATAGGCTTGGGTAAGGATTGTGCCGAGTGTTAAGGGGAAGTTAGTAGTGATTCGCAGCAACAAGATGACCGGAAGTCATTCATTTTCATTGAGAGTTGGTCGTTTCAATATAAAATAAATGATTAAGAGAAAACACACTCTTATAGTTAATTTATATCCGTATGTGATTGCTCTTTTTGTGCTGCCTTTCAGTAAAATTGTGGATAAGATCGATGCAGACGAGGATGGCTTCGTCACAGAGGCAGAGCTGAAAGCATGGATCAAAAAGGCTCAGAAGAAGTACATCTATGACAATGTGGAAAGACAGTGGAAGGATTTTGACATGAATAATGATGGCATGATCTCCTGGGACGAATACAAGAATGTCACTTATGGCACCTACCTTGGTAAAAATGCAGTCTGTTTTTATAAACAAGGTTAAAGAATTGGTCACACACAAAATTAATTTCTGTCAACATTTACGCACACTCATGTCATTCCAAACCTGTATGAATTTCCTTCTGCTGTGGAGCACGAAATAATAATTATATATCTATTTTATATATCTATAAAAACACAGATAGAACAAATGATTATTAAAACACTTATTGTAATTCTGCTTGGATATGCTAGTGATGTAAAAACTACACAATTCACCTTTAAATGTTTTAAGGGGTACACACAAAAATGACAATTCTGTCATTATTTACTGACCCTCATGTTGTTCCATATCTGCTTGACTTTCTATATATATAATGAAAGTCAATTGGGCCAGTGAGTTTCATTTTATGAACAAAAACACTTGCATTTTTCTTCAAAATATGTTCCATAGAAGAAAGAAAGTCAAGCAGATATGGAACAACATGAGGGTATGTAAATAATGACAGAATTGTCATTTTTATGTGTACCCCTTATTAAAAGATTTAAAGGTGAATTGTGTAGTTTTTACATCACTCGCATATCCAAGCAGAATTACAATAAGTGTTTTAATAATCATTTGTTCTATCTGTGTTTTTATAGATGATCTTGAATCTGATGATGGCTACAACTACAAGCAGATGATGGCTAGAGATGAACGGCGCTTCAAAATGGCTGATGGAAATGGAGACCACATCGCTGACAAAGAGGAGTTCACTGCTTTCCTCCATCCTGAGGAGTATGAGCATATGAAGGACATTGTTGTGTTGGTGGGTCTGTTATTATTGGCAAGTCGGTTCTATACTAGGTTAAAGTTAATGTGAAGCCTGTTTGTATCCCATTTAACTTCTGTAAACTCATTTCTAACCTGAAGTCTTTTGTGCTCACCAAGGCTGCATTTATTTGATCAAAAATAATACAGTAAAATCAGTAATATTCTGAAATTCTCTCTACTCTTTTATATTTTAACATATTTTATAATGTAATTTATTCCTGTGATGGTAAAGCTGAATTTCCATCAGCCATTACTCCAGTCTTCAGTGTCACATGATCCTTCAGAAATCATTCTAATATGCTGATGTGGTGCTCAAGTAACATTTCTTATCATCAATATTGAAAACAGTTGTGCTCCATAAAATGTGGAAATCGTGATACATTTTTTTTTTCTTCATGCCTCTTTAATAAATAGAAAGTTCAGAACATACAGCATTTATTTGAAACATCCTTTTATAACAATACAAATGTCTTTACTCTGACTTTTAATCAAATAAATGCAACTTTTCTGAATAAAAGCATTAATTCTAAAAAATAATCTTACTGACCCCAAACATTTGACTGGCAGTGTGTAATAGTGATAAAATGTTGGATGAGGCATAATTTTATCCATTGAGAATTGGTGACGTCAAATGAAAGTTAATGAAAAAGTAAAATGGCAAACTTTCTTTTCCTTCATAACGTGCATTGATGCATTTTGCTTAATAAGACCAGGAACATGTATGAAGGACATAAACAGGATCATTATGTTTACATAGTTACTAGGCTTTGTCTGTCTTTTCTGTAACCTGTTTCACTAATCTTTAAATTTTTTGATTAGGAAACTATGGAGGACATTGATAAGAATGGTGATGGTTTTATTGGCCTGGAGGAGTATATTGGTGAGTGAACTACAGTATTAGATATGTTTTAAATTGGAAACTCTCTTACAAAATCTTTTAAAAGCTTTAATGTGAGTCAGTGTGCATTGCATAAAAATTTACATTTGTCAGTATAGCTCAACATCGGTTGAATTTTCTTGAATATCAGGTGACATGTACAACCACGAGGATGAAATGGACGAGCCAGAATGGGTGGCAACAGAGCGAGAGCAGTTTTCAGAGTTTAGAGACAAGAACAAGGATGGGAAGATGGACAAAGAGGAGACCATGGACTGGATCCTGCCGGCCGACTACGACCACGCAGAAGCCGAAGCGAAGCATCTGGTATATGAGTCTGACACGAACAAGGTGAGCCGACCTTAAAAACTGAATTTGTCAGATTTTCGTTGTAATTGAAATCATTTCAACTGAGTCTGTCACACTGTCTTTCAGGATGGCAAACTCACCAAAGAGGAAATACTCAACAAGTATGATTTGTTTGTCGGAAGTCAAGCGACTGACTTTGGTGAGGCTTTAGTTCGACATGAGGAGTTTTAATTCTTTTTTTTTTCTAGTATAATAGATAATTACTTTTTAACTTGTTTTGGTAAAAGAATATAATTTATTTTATATTGCTTCATCATAATACAACACTAATTCCTGAGATTTAGTTCACTTGATAGATTGTTTTCCCTTTTTGCACACGGAAATGCATTCATGACTCTACTTAAGATTTTATTTTTTATTTTTACTGTAAAGTGTGTTAGCAGTGTTTTTTTGATCCGTCTTTGGAATCGTGGTCCATGTACAGCATTATTATCATTTCAATAACTGTTTACATGTGAACCTGGACCACAAAACCAGTCTTAAGTTGCACGGGTATATTTGTAGCAATAGCCAAAATAACATTGTATGGGTCAAAATTATAAATTTTTCTTTTATGCCAAAAATCATTAGGATATTAAGTAAAGATTATGTTCCATGAAGATATTTTGTAAATTTCCTACCGTAAATATATCAAAACTTAATTTTTGATTAGTAATATGGATTGCTAAGAACTTCATTTGGACAACTTTAAAGGCGATTTTCTCAATATTTAGATTTTTTTTGCACCCTCAGATTCCAGATTTTCAAATAGTTGTATCTCGGCCAAATATTGTCCGATCCTAACAAACCATACATCAATGGAAAGCTTTCAGATGATGTATAAATCTCAATTTCAGAAAATTGACCCTTATGACTGACTGGTTTTGTGGTCCAGGGTCACATATTTGTTTTGTGAAGAGGTTTATTCAGAGCTAGATTCAAGGCAGTTTTATACCTGTTGCTTCTGATCTATGATCAGCTCCCCCTGCTGTTCACAGTCCTGCTCATTAGGATACTGTAAGTACAGAAAACTCTCAGAATGGCTTCTTCTGAGGGATTATACAGATGGGTATAAAATGCATGTATATATTCACACATGTATATGTGAATATGTATATAGTTTTATACATATAACCACATTATAAACTCACACAGTGTGTAATTGTCTTGGCACAAGCTTTGATTTTAGAGCCATAGCTCATGATCCTCTCAAGGCAATATCCTTTTTTTCTTTCAATATTTATTTAGAAAAAACCCTTGTCTTATTCAGTCACACATCCATGAATTTTTTTATTGATAATAAGATGTTTGTTTTCTTTAATAGACACACTCTCATTGTGCCTTTCACTGAATTTTGTATTTGATTTGGATCTTTAGATTAGGGCTATATGGCTAAAACCTCAAATTGTTTTGGTTTGTAGGGTCCAATCGAACATGTTACTGAATAGTTTGTTGCTTTCAGCTTCATTATTTGATGTTTGCAATATGTTTGTAACGTACTTTGTGGTCCATTAGTCTTTTGAATGCATTTTATTTTTTCTTTATAAAATGTTTTGGCACCCAGTGGCTTCAGGTGACTTCCTTCAAGTGGTGCCATTTCAGCACCTACAAATTGTATCTTGAAAACAACAAATTGTCAATAAAACAAAATTATGACTGAAACTTTAATAATTTTCATGTCAGTATTTTACAATAACAATTTATTTGGTTTCGTTTTATCCCAGATGCAAAGTTAATTTTTGCTTATGTACCTATTCTACTTATTGTAAGTTAGAGTAAATATAATTTCAAAGTAATATGTATTATGTTTAAATCTATCATCCTGGATCAGTAGCCTTTGTCAGTGTTTAGTGTCATTGATATACTATTACAATTTTTATTAATATTTTGAATTCAGTTTAATTTTTATATTTTCCATTGTAATTTTGTTAAATGTTTTCATCATTTTCATTAGTTTTTATTCATTTTTAGTAGTCTATATATGTTTTATTTCAGTTTCAGCTTTAGATATTTTAGTAATTAATGCCTTGGCAACAAGCTGAAATAAAAAATATATTTATAAAATATTTTCTTTTATTTCAGTCAACGTTTATTTTATTTCAAGTAACAAAAATAGTTGTTTTTATGTTTTTAGTTTTAATTTAACAACGATTAATTTAGTTAACGATTATAGCCCTGGAATTTATCAACCGACTTTTCATTTACTGACTAATTACCATTTAATGATGAAACAATGTTGATCTTCCCACCGATGGGATAAAGGCTATTTAGATTGATTAATAGAAATTAACAGGTAGAAGAAAAAATGCATCAAACAATATAAATCTCTATCCATTCTAAAATCCGGGCACATGTACAAATTCATGCACACTGTATGTCTACTTACAACAAAACATGTACAGAAGTAATATAGATACAGATATTTGAGATCCAATGTCATGAAGCCAGTGATTGGACAAAAGCTGTCGCTCATGATTTGTTACCATCAAACTTCCAGTGAACGGATCCTCCGCTGCAAACAAGCAGATAGACTTGGATAATTCCCTTGTGATCTTGCATATCTTGGCTAATCCAGCCAGAAAGCTGGGCTTTAGTAAGTTCTTTAGAGAAGACGAGAGTAAACCGCTTAGTTATGCTGTGCTGTTTTGTCGAAGCAAGCCGTTTTGATTGGTATGGGCTTTTAGGTTACTAGTTTACTGTAGATCTCGTTGTGATCGTATAAATGCTACTATTGAAAATGTAGTCAAAGAGCATTTTTAAAAACAAAATCAGGAATTTCCATTTTCAGTTTGCGCAAGTCTCATTTTTATTTATTTTATTTTTATTATTTTTTTGGATTTTCTTGTGAAAGTTGAAAATTAAATATTCTACTTCATCGTCAATGCATAATGCATTGTTTTAACATGAAATCGCAATGTTTTTTCATTACAAAAAAATGAAATCGTAGTATTTGAAGGTGTACCAGTTCTGCAAAGAAAGGATGGTAGGATAACGCCCTCCAGTTTGGCCATCCAGCGGACTGTATCTTTGGGACAAAGGGACTCCCTCGACCCTTGTCAAGATATAAAGGTGCAGGATTTGAACAATCAGAGAGAGGATAACAAGAAAACAGGTCCAGAAAAGTTGTAAATGGGGTGTGGAATAATTTATGCGGACACAGAAGAGGTTTCGGTCTTGCTGGAAACCTCTGAGCACTCATCAATCTTCTTGCCAAATACAGTCTCCATGATGCAGGCATTGAACTGGAACACAAAATGACTGAGTATTAGCGTCTGTCTGCATGTGTAGTGTTGTTATTCAATGCATATGTGTTGTCCATCTCACCTGTTTGTTCAAGAAGGCGTAGATTAGGGGGTTGTACATGCAGGAGCTCTTTAAAAACAAAGCAGGGATGGCTACCAGACGGTAATCCTTGTTCGCATCATCAGCATAGGCAAAGCACATGGCACTGATGGCATAAGGGCCATAGCAAACTATATAAGAGCCAACCATCACAATAACCACTCTGGACACTTCCTTCTCTGCCTTTTGGGTGGAGGCTGACTCAGCCTGCTGGCCTGCAATCTGTGGGTAAATTCTAAAACAACTTAAGCTTGTGAAATATATTTTCATTCTGATAAAGCATTCACACATATTCTACTTTCAGTCCTGAAAGTCCTACAAATTTTAAAAGTGTGATTTCTGGGAATGTTGAAGTCATATATATTACACATATAGTCATATATATTACACACACACACGCATATTATATATGCATTAAAGTTTAAAATAATACTGAATTTAATTACTAATTATATATTTAATTATTTTAAAGCAATACTGAAAATTCAAAGTAATTAAAATCATAAGAGCTCATGGAAAAATCATGGTCATTTCTAAAGTAAATATAAATGTCTCTAGTTTTGCTTCATTTTCAAATATTTTACCTTCTAGATTTTTCTGTGTGAACATGATTGCTAAAAAGAAGCATTTTAAAAATCTGTATCCAATTGGAAAAGTAATGAAAACAAATGGAAATGTATTGGCTAGAAATTGTGAGATCCCTGAGGAGATATTTGACAAAATTGCCAACATTGCAATTTTGCCATGTTGCCAACAATTTGTGCTTCATTGAATTGGAATCAAAGAACATAAAGTAGACTGATGTAATTAGTTAAGCATGCGCTGAAATTGAAATCAAAAGCCAAATTTTTTTATTATTTTTATTCAATAATATGTAGCCTATAATATTATGATAATCCTAAATAATATTGCCTGAATACACGCAACAAAGTAAATCAAATATTTATTTGAGAAAAAAAAATATCTACAAATGTTTATCTACATTTGTCCACAAGGGTGTATAAAAGCAAAAAGTTGGGATACTTACAGAACTTTTTCTTAGTGTGAAGAACATTTTAAAAATGTAAAGAACCTTTTTACACTATAACGAATGTTTTGTGGCTTGGAAATGTTCCATGGATGTCAAACATTCCTCATGGAACCATAGATGCCATTAAAAACGTCATTTTTAAGAGTGTCACGTCTATGCCATTCAAAGTTTGTCGACTCTCCGTCTTACCCGCAATTGATCCCATAGCCGATTCCATCGCACACAACGTATGACCAAGGAAGTAAGAGGAATACTTGGCTTACGGAGAAAGTGTCAAAAATTAAGCCTGCTATAGGGAGATGTTCACCAGAATGTAATTGAGAGGCTGTCAGATTTTCTTGTACTTTATTGTAACAAAAATGACAATGGTGTTCAGAGGCACACCCACGAAAAATACAAAGCCCATGAAAGCTGTAGAAAGCCCACTTGGGGGCCAGGTGGTACTGTGGGCCCTCGAAGGGGCTGACTTTGGAGAGGTTCATAATTTAAAAGGCCCACACATCTATGGTTGCGCCTTTAGTGGCCTTGTTCTTGCACGGTGTCCTGGTGGAGTCAATGAGCAGCCTGACTGGCCAAATACTGATGGCATGGCCTTTTATAAAATCCTCAAAGTCTTGCCTGGTGTGAAAAGTTGGGGGTAAATGGAGATGAAAAGGAAGATCATCCTCTGGGTGATCTTCCGGACATGTTGTTGGGATAATCTGTCCTGTCCATACAAATTATGCTCAACATCCCCTAGAATCTCTAAGCACATGATTAGGCAACACATGTTGCCTGCAGGTAGAAAGCCCACTTGGGGGCCAGGTGGTACTGTGGGCCCTCGAAGGGGCTGACTTTGGAGAGGTTCATAATTTAAAAGGCCCACACATCCATGGTTGCGCCTTTAGTGGCCTTGTTCTTGCACGGTGTCCTGGTGGAGTCAATGAGCAGCCTGACTGGCCAAATACTGATGGCATGGCCTTTTATAAAATCCTCAAAGTCTTGCCTGGTGTGAAAAGTTGGGGGTAAATGGAGATGAAAAGGAAGATCATCCTCTGGGTGATCTTCCGGACATGTTGTTGGGATAATCTGTCCTGTCCATACAAATTATGCTCAACATCCCCTAGAATCTCTAAGCACATGATTAGGCAACACATGTTGCTCTACAAATGCAGAATATCATATGTTTTAGATTGTATTGGAGCATAAACAACAGGGTGCATGCAGCATGTTTAACATCTAGAAAGACATTTCTAAAAGGCCATTAATATTCAGTGATATTATCTTGAACTGGTATTAAGCTTGAACTGAATTGAGCTATTGTCTTCAGGAGAGAAGTCAAATTTATTTCTTAATCGACAAACTTCGCAACATTGACACAACTGAACAGAATTTAATAAATATTGAACTGACTTGAGCTGAATAACGAGATTATTGTATTTCTGCTAGCTGCTGTCAGTGGTTAGCATTTAACTTACATAGTCAACAACCCAATGAGCCCACATATTGGTTCACATTTGACCTGTATTTTGCTTTCCAATAGCTTTAAATGAAGGTTTCAGATTGGTAACGAATCAATGAAATCAAACTATCTTGAATCTTCAGTTCATGTTTTCTCATTTAACGTGTTGAGCTGTGACCAGATCTGGGGACGTCTTGGTCGACTTTTGTGATTTCACATAAGAGAACTAATCAAAATAAGGATAACAGAAGTAGTTTGCAAGTTATGAACTGTTGGGCCCCATCACTGAGTCTCCTTTAGTATTACTTTACATGCAAGTCCACAAGCAACACATATATCAGAGGTAAACAGCAATGAATTACATTTCTTTTTTTCCTTTTTTTTTTACTTAATTTGAATCATTTGGCCAGTAAATTAAACGAGTTTAACACTTAAAAGTACAAAATATTGTATACGTGCCTCAGGCAACCATAGTCCTATAGTTATTTCACAACTTGCAAATCACTTGTTAATCTTTAGCCTATAGCCTAAAGGACACAGTCATTTTGGTGTTATGAATCGATGCTATAGTTGAATCTTAATTTCTAAAACCTATCTGCCTGGATTTATTTAAGTATGTCTGGTAATTCAACAACAAGTTGTCAAGTTGTTTTTCAGAGGATTGTACGATTCTTTTATGATTTAGCTTTTAAGATTTAGGTTCAATGATCCCGCAGTTTTATTGTCTGATAAGAAATGTAAAAAGTATCAGTACTGTACATTTCTGAATTGGCGAATGCTTTAAAGAAACTTTGCTTGAAAGGTTTTGAAACTTCTAAAGTCTAACACCGAATTATCTCTGTACTGAGTACTAAAACACTTTCCTAAAACACATGGAAACCACATGGAAGGTAACATAACAGGTAACCTATAGTATTGGGCTATTTTTTGGGGGCCAAACAAGGTTGTTAATTCTTGGCTTCCATTTCATGAGCAGCAGTATAAGCAGGTGAAAGGCAAACCAAACTCTTAAGGTCCCCAAGCACAAGGATGAGCCGTAATCTGGAAACAAGATTTACTTAAACCAATCGCTAAAAATCCCCACAAACCATATCGATCATGTCACAGAGGGATTACGTCCAAACTGGCAGTTTATCTTGTTAGCTAAGACTTAGATTGTGGGTCAACTTTGTTAACTTGGGGAGAGATAAAGAGTGTTAAACTGGAAATCCAATACATCCGGCCTCTTTGTATACACCTCATTTTAGTTCCTTCATTTCTCCTCGGAGAATCTTCCCTTCCCCTCTCTCTCATTACTTTCCTTTGGTTTCGGCATGGTAAGTATTGTTTTTTTAGGTTACAAGCGTTTGGTTAATGATAAAGATTCATTAAAACTGATCAAATTAAGAAATTCATCATAGCCTGATCATTTATTCATTGCTAATGCTAAGTATTGCCTCTTTTGGTTTTGTAAGTTCAGCTTGTTTATTTTGCGCTCTTTATTTGCATAGAAACAATCAAAAGCTAAATTTTGCAGTTGTGTTTAATTGACTGTTGTAGGTCTTTAATTTGAACTCGCTGGGAGAAATATGTTTTCTGTTTATATACATAGATATACTATGGATTATGTTAACATAATCCACACAAATTTTATAGTATTAATGACCGGCATGTTTGACAATTTACTTATTTTAGTTTATATTGCATTTTCCCCCCTCCAACTTCTTGATGAAATCAAATGTGCTACTTGTAAAAGTTGAAATAAGAATGCACTTATGTTTGTGTCAGATATTTTGTACAGTGTGTTGATTTTGTAGACTTATAAATGTGGAATGATCTAATTCATGAAAGTCAGAAGCCATCCATTGACCCGGGTTTGTATTGTAACCAAGCTATGTATCTGAGTTGCATGGGTATGATACGACCTGGGTTACAGGAAGGTCATGGACATCCTGGGAATTATAGAGATGAACTGCGTAATGCACCTTTATCAACTTCATATCAGTAAATGATAATTGAACCAAATATGTTTAAATTCATTGAATGTGTGTGAATAAAAATAGATAGGATTTTTGATGTTAAAACTGAAATATACATGTATGTGTATTAAAGCCATCTATATGGAATTTTGCTGCTTGGATGATCTTTTTTTATTTTAGTCTGTTATGCCAGTGTGTGAGAGAAGCATGTGTATGTGAGAAGAAAAAAAGAGAGAAAAGAAACAGATGAAAGAGGGAGACTGGGAAAAAGACACTCAAGAGGTTGAAACTTGTCTGCAAAACAAAATATGATCTCGTGATATTTTTTTTCATATTATATTATATTTAAAACATATGACATATTAGAAAACAACTAGCTATTTCAGCTAAAGTGATTTTTTAATTCTTATTCCTACTTGTCATTTCACATATATTAATTGAATTTCTATATGCAGAAACTAGTAAATTCAGTAATATGATAAATGTTTGTAAAATATTCTATTTAAAAATGAATTATAGCCTACTCATTTATTAAAAACATATTATTTTATTTAAGCACAGAGTCATTCTCAAAACAGTGACATTTGTAGGATTTGTAGCAGGCTATTCAGATTAGTAGTGATGTGACATTTGAACCGAGGCATCCGAGCTCGTGTGGAGAATAAATGGACGTGCCAGTGCTGCGTTCAGCCCTGACAAAACGGTGCAAAACGTTTTTTTAAACGGAAACGGTGGTGCGTTGAACACACAGTTCTGATGACGCAAGAGTTGCAACTATGGCAGCTGAGAAGGCCATTCTTTGTGTTCTTTTTGAAGAATTTTCGGAGCCTGATGAAATCGGTATAAATACGTGTTTAATACTGCAAAATATGCTCGATGTTACAGTCACTGCCCTTGCCCTCCAGAATAAAAGAGAACATCCCAATCAAATGAAGGGATTTGTGGAAACTGTGGTTCCTAATTATTGTGATCCAACATTTGCCTCGCATTTCAGGATGAAAAGACAAACATTTCAGGTGACGGATAATCCACTTCTTACCTCCGAGACTGTGTTATGATCTATATGACCTTATTATTTTTATTGCGAGTATTAGGCTTATCATTATTGCTGATCGCTGTTGTTGTGCTATGATATTGTAATATTTACCATTATATAATCAGAGGGGTATAGAAAGCTTTATGAAAGTGTCACTCCACAATACAATAGCAAAATATATAAATATGTATAGTATTTTTATGTTACATTATTAATCAGTGTCTACACCTTCCTAAGGAAAGGATATGGACCAGAAGACATTGCAATTACTAAATGATATTTAGACAGACTTAAAGAAGTTCCAGAGCTATACTTGTGCTCTTATTATTTCAGTTAGTTTGCCTTTAATGTAAATAAACATGTGCAAACAATATACCTTGCTCTTGTGAATTTTATTTTGATGTTAATTACATTGTGCCAGCTGTCTCTTTAATACCGCGTGGTTTATATACATGCTGCTGCTGATTGGGCTGACATGTTTAACACACCCTAAAACAAGAGAAAACGCATCTCAAACCCGTTGCACACCGTTTCCAGGAAACATGTCGTTCAAACCGGAAACCGTAGCAAAACATTGCGCACCTGTTTGAGCTTGAACTTGCCCCCTTGTGTTGTTAATTTAGAAATCACGTGGCCAGTGACAAACGAAACCTTACTTTCTGTCGAATCACGTGGGTGTCGGAATGTTCAAATCCCCAGGTCTTACTTTACGAGCAAGTGTTCATTCAGACTTATGCAGTTACATTTTAAATACCCAGTCATACAAGTAATATGAAGAATACAAATTATTTCAGGAAAATCACATATTTGCCATTTATGCAATTCATATATGCCTACATTATTATTCTATTACATCATATTGATATTCGTACTGGCATTTAATGCCACGGTTTAATGGGTAAATTAATTTATCAGAGAGAGAAATTCAACACACGCACACACACTGTTAGGTTTTTATTTTTATGGAATATGTGGTGGCTGCTTCGTCCTACGCAGCTTCTTTCACAGGCTTTTGGCTGCTTTATTTTTACTAACCACCAGAAAGCGTTTTTTCCGACACTCTCAAAGCTTTGAATCTTTTCCCAGAAAAGTCTTCAGTATGATTTGTTCAGGGACTGATTCGTATGTGCAACTTGTACAGCAGAAATGTAGGTCATAAAGTAAAAATAGCCTATTAATAAATGTAGGGTTAGTAACGTAATAAAATATGCTATTAAACCAGTGTTTGTCGAACAACAAATGCAATCAATAAAGTGTAAATTACTAGTCATATAATATAGATAATAACAACAGCACAGCAATACTGAAATACACGAATTTTTATTATTTTTATTATTAATAAAAATGTAATTTTATTATTCAGTTCTTTTGGTGAATCAACATTCAGGACGACCGGTGTGGTCCGATTCCCTCACGAATGACTCTTCTGAACCGGTTCTTTTTAGTGAATCAAAGCAGTTCAGTCGGGGCGGGTACTGACTCAGTTGAATTCTAACAAGTAAAAGATATTTTCCCATATCTCACTTGAAATGAACCAGAACTTCTACTGTGTTATGCTAGGTGTGGCTAATGAAGACTTAAATCAGACACTTGACTGACTGTTTAAATAAAACGTAGTATTTGATTGTAATCGGTGGTATAAAATCTCACTTTTTTTGGTTTAATATTTTAGGCAATATATACTTTGGGACTAATTAACAGGACTGCATTTAAAAAAAAAAAGTGTAAACATACCTTTTGAAAACCTTTGTATTTCATTAAATTAATTAAAAAAATTTTTTTTACTTCTGTTCTGCTGATTGCAGTAAATTAAATAAGTGCCTTTCCCCCTAAAAGTATTTCTTCCTTGAAAATCCTAAAAGAATCGAAGTGTTAATGATTATGAATCCGTCACCTTTTCATGAGAGTGACCCTTAATAGTGTGCAGCAGTGGGTGTGTCTCTAATGAAATGATCCACGTAACAAGTATACCTCTGCATATACTCAAATCACAAACGTTAAAATACGTTCATTCCAACCTGTTCCTGTTCAGAAGAGGATATATTTCCAAGAACTGCACGAATAGCGCGTTATTATTATAAAACCGCTGTAGTCCGGACTCATTTTAGTTCCTGTGCCGCGGTTTCCACACGGACTTGTTTGACAGGAGCGCCATATGTCTGCTTGAGATGGCGGCCAGATCGGAGAACGCGAGGGCCCAATAAACAGTCAACCTGCGCGTCTACAACCTTCCGAGAAGCGCAAGCCGTGTTATTTACCTCATATCTACACCCTCTAGGAACAGAAGAACGCTATGGAAGGCGGGAAACCCAATCTGCCGCTGGTTTACCAGGCCGTGCAGGCGCTGTATCACGACCCGGACCCTGCCGGCAAGGAGCGCGCCTCGGTCTGGCTGGGAGAGCTGCAGAGATCGGTGCGTTCATGAGCGGGCCTACTGCGCCACAGCACCTTCGCCCACTAATAAACATTAACGATATGTACTGCATTGCAAATAGTGTCCGTTAAGGCCGCAGTGAAGCTTTAAGAACCATAAACAGCAGCTGTGTGGGGAAGTGGCGGTGGTCACATGTGTTTGGACTGTTGTCGGGTTTATTTGTATCCATTGCTGAATCCATTCAGCTGTGGTTTGATGGCTTTAGATCGAGTTTTGGGTAGATTTAAGCAGCAAGTTTAGCAGAAAATAGGGTTTATCATCTAGACCACCTTGTTAGTAAGCTGATGACTGTGTTTTAAACATGTTAGCTAGTTCCTTGTAGCTGGTTGACCATGTTCCAAAAACCAGCTTGTCCACCGTATAAACCGGAATAACCAACTAGTAGCTATTATTTGCTGGTTTAAGATGTTTTACCATTCTAGACTAGCTGGAAACCAGCTACTGTTTCAAAACCCATCTAGTTTAAGCTGGGTTTACCAGCAGGGTAGGTTGAATTCAGACATGACTGATTTGGATATACAGCTTTTTTTTTATAGCATCATTAGACATATTTTAAATATTGATATTATAACATCAACACCGCAATTGTAATTCCAGTGTAGATGCATTTATGTTGCCTCTGCTGTTTTGCCCTTTGAGTTACTGGTTCTTCGCTTAGTTCCACTTCAGCAAAGTGTAAGATTAGTGATAAGGAAGGTGTTAAGATTGTTGGGGTTAAGAACAACGCATTTGTTGCTTATTGCAGAACTAAGTGGCGCAATATTATGTTAATAGTGTGAATTGCATGGCTTCACATATGATACTTAAAGGGATAGTTCACCTAAAAATGAAAATTCTGTTGTTTACTCACACTCATCTCGTTTCAAACCTGTATGAATTTCTTTCTTCTGAACACACAAGAAGATATTTTGAAGGTAACCAAACAGTTGATGGTGGCCATTGAGTTCCATAGTATGGATTAAAGGCAGAGTAAGTGATTTCTGGTAGCCAATGTTGATATTTGAAATCACCAAAACAAACACGCCCCTACCCCAAAAGGGTCTCGCCCCTATTTTGATAGCTTCGCTCCACATATACGTACGCAACCCAGGCAACGATTAGTTCTGTGAAACAAAGCAAAACCAATGTTACACCGTGTCTACGGATGTGAGCGGCGCGGAGCAACAAATCCCAGACAGAAAACTGCTGCCGGGTTCTATTTATGACGTGCTGACACAAATTTCCAATGGTTTTCAACGGTCGTTTGATCGCGTCCAGTGTAGGCAGACTTAAGCTGTTGTAGACACGGTGTTACTCACCTATTGAGAAGAAACAAAGCAATCTCGGTGTCCGATCGCAGGCCTTCCGCTCCTTGAGTTCTCTCCAGCGCTGGAAAGCTGATCCGATATTTACACGGGTCCTACTTCTTGCCTTATCGTTCCGCAGACGTTTTCCTCTTTTGTTTTTTATCCGCCATCTCTATCTTTCTGTCGCTCGGCTTGCTAATGTCCGTCCCATGCACTGAATGCGCTTTCCTCCACATTATGAGTAGACACGCCCCTTATTGCTGATTGGCTACAAGTTTGTTTTGCGATTCGGCCCGATTCAGTTTTCTAAAGTGTTTTTGAAAAATCATTTACTCTGCCTTTAATACTATGGAAGTCATTGGGTTCTTGATGATAAGTGAATGATGACAGAATTTAAATTTTTGGGTGAACTATCCCTTTAAGTTAACTGTCTTGTCTGTACCAAGACTGTCTGTCTCATATATACTGTCTCTCATATATATATATATATATATATATATATATATATATATTTATTTATTTATAATAAAAATTGTTTAATATTTTCATGAAATAAACCCGGGGACCAATTAATTGGATTACATTTATCCAGACTCCCAGTAAGTCTAAATGTCAGTTTGTGAGTATTGTATTAAATTGATTTCTGATTTCTGATTTCTGTTCTGTTGAAATCTGAAATGACCCTATAATTTGACAAAAGAGTCAAGACTGCTGAATGCAGTAAATTCAATACGAATTGCCTTTTTCCCTAAAATGCGCTGCAATATTATGATGTCAACAGTATGAATTACATGGCTTCACCTTAAGACACTTAAGTTGATCTATCCTGACAGTCTGTATTTTCAGGTTGTGTAGTGAAAGCTACACATGATATGTTCCTGGTTCCTGATGCTGCTATTTATTTGCATTAGCAATATTTATGTTTGTGTGATGCGACCTGATGTAGAAGTGTTTCTTTTTTTGCTTTTCCTTATTTATGCAAAATACAACTGGTCCAACTTGATGTACAGTGGCTGATAGTGATATCTAGAGAGTGGAGTGACTGATATAATGCTGATTATCTATGTGAAATGAGAGAGTACCGTTTATTTAAAGGCAGGTAGGTGATTTGGTTTAAAGACATATTTTGTTATTCTGTTTGAAAGTCTCTTCACATCCCGATGGCAATCACTGTATTTATATGCGTTTTTATCGCCTGTGGAAGGCGTAGGACCATAAAATGCTCGTCCAATCATATCCCTCGGTCCGAGGACTACGATAAGTTGTCCTTCCTGCCTGTAAACGTATGTATTTGCATACCGCCGCGCAGTCATGATACGTCATCAGTGCATTCATTACGCTATTGCAGACCGAGCGAGAATGGAAAGCGTTATTATTGTAATATTATGCGCTTTGCACTGTAATGTTTTCTCACTGGTGAATAAGACATGAGGTAATCTGACAGCATTGCGTTCAACCCTCCACCAACGGCGTCTCTCATTGTGTCGCTGGTCAGCCAGTGTGCATTCATGTGTTTTGGAGGAGGCGTGGCTTTGGAGAGTGATTTGCAGGGAGGGTGGGATCTTATGCTTTCAAAGCTATCTTGCTATTGCTAGCCTCTGAAATCGCCTACCCTACCTTTTAAGGCTACTGAGGTGAAGTGAACCTTAAATATTTTCGCATTATTGATCATTTTGCTGTGGTGACCTTTAATGGGAGCAGCTGAAGGACAGAAAGGGAGCAAAGGAGACATAAAAATATCAGAAAATGGAAATTATAAGTGGATAAATATGCAGATCATCTGTAAATAATTTCTTTTGTTATTGGCACTTCCTCATTGAAGTTGTTTTCCTGTGCAGATGTACGCGTGGGAGATCTCGGATCAGCTCCTGCAGCTGAAGCAGGACGTGGAATCGTGTTACTTCGCAGCCCAGACAATGAAGATGAAGATCCAGACATCGTTCTATGAGCTTCCCCCAGAGACCCACACCGCACTGAGAGATTCACTCCTGTCTCACATCCAGAACCTCAAAGACCTGTCTCCCATCATCGTCACACAGGTAACGTCCCATCGTCTGTTTGAACTCGGGTTGTATCTGCTAAACGTGACATGATTTGTGTCCTGAATCCAAATGAAAATCAGTGGTGTTGATCTCAAACATCTGGCATTCATGATTGTTTATTGGACATGTAGTGTGACTGTGAGGTGTTTACAGGGACTGTCCATCTCGACCACACTGCAGTGCTACATATTGAGAACTGTTAAGAAAGTGTCACTGGTGTTTTAATGTCATTCTCTTTCCCAGCTTGCGTTGGCAATCGCAGATCTGGCTCTTCAGATGGCCTCGTGGAAAGGCTGTGTTCAAACCCTGATAGAAAAGTAAGAATCCACTCCAGACTTTTTCATTTGCATGTTATTGATATGTTCCTTATCCGTGACCCTGTTTACAATTAATATTGAAGGAATACTCCAAAATGGATATTACAGATAATGAAAGTAAGCCAGGATTGCTTGGCTGCAAAAGCGACTTTATGAGCTCAAAAATTACATGTGTAATAATTCTAAAATAATTAAAGTAGTTGGTGTCACCTTGAAACTTCATAATCTACCCAACGCTCTGTTACTCTTCTTCCAGATACAGTAATGATGTGTCCTCCATGCCGTTCCTGATTGAGATACTCACCGTTCTGCCGGAGGAGGTGCATAGTCGCTCTCTAAGGATCGGAGCCAATCGACGGACGGAGATCATTGAGGATCTGGCCTACTACTCTACCACAGTGGTCACTCTTCTGGTATAACACGGTTATATCTGCACAACAATTTCTATCATCAAATAAGATGCCTAGCCTGTCGTTCCAAAGTTTAATGGTTATCACACATACTCCAGACACTTAAAGCATGCAAGAGACATTAATTTCCATGCAGGTATTGCTAATTATCATTATTATTATTATTATTATTATTATTTAAAATTGTGGTATTTTTTTTTTTTGTAAATTTGTAAGTGTTTAAAATATATTTACATTTGTTTATTAAATGTTTATAAAAAAATTGGAAATCTTATATATTACAATTTGTAAGTTTTTATATATATACATATAGATATATTACGAAAAAAAAAGTAATTTAGTTCATTATAGCGATTGCTTTTGGAATTTGGACATTATCTTTACTAGCCAACTAGATTTATCTTATTTAAATCAGCAAAATTCACACAATGAAGTTTGCCAGGCATAAAAACACATCTCTTCCTCTATGGGACCATTGTCTGTTGCTTTTACCTTGCTAATTCTGTGCCATCAATCTATCCATGCAAATCATTTTAGTGGTTTAGGCCCTGCATAAACATTTAAATAATGGTTTATGATTCTGAGCTTGGATGTTGTTGTATTTCCATGATCAGATGACATGTGCAGAGAAGTCTGGACATGATGAGAAGATGCTTATCAAGGTGTTCCGGTGTTTGGGGAGCTGGTTTAATTTAGGAGTGCTGGACAACAACTTCATGGCTAACAATCAACTGCTGATGATTCTCTTCCAAGTGCTGGTAAGGTCAGACAATGTAGTCGGGTGTTCACTTAGCTCCCACTTTCTCTTACTTTAAAAAGATCTTGTTTTCCCCACACTTCATTACAGCAGAGGGATGAGACGTCCACAAACCTGCACGAGGCGGCGTCAGACTGCGTGTGCTCAGCACTGTACGCGATCGAGAATGTGGCTGTACACATGCCTCTGGCCATGCAGCTCTTCCAGGGAGTCCTCTCTCTAGAAACAGCCTACCACATGGCCGTAGCCCGAGAGGACCTCGATAAGTACGTTTGGCATCATTTGTGATCAATGTACGCAGGTCATGCAGGCTCTGTTCTGATACCCAGTCAGATGCCATAAGACGGCATCTTAAGTCTCATGGGACCATATAAGTGGCAGTTGGAATAGTCTACATGGGTAGCTAAAACAAATCGCGCTTGTCATGCTAAGCGAACAGGAGACTGGACTCTTGGGTGATTTCTGTTGAGTTTGATGTTAGCATGCTGCAAAGATAAAACCTCAAATTGTGCAATACTCTAAATGAGAGACTCGAGCCACAATTGATTTCAGTAGAGTTCAGATTTTGATACAGTGAAGGACCAAATTGCACAATACTATAAATGAGAGACTCTTCTCACAAATGATTTCATTTCATTTGCTGTTTCCACCATGATGGATTTGTTTTTCACATGGGTTTGCATTCCTATTGAAAGAAAACTCACTAATCCTTATAATTTGAAAAAGGCAGCGTATTCATACTCTATCAGGAAGCTCTTTAGGTTTTGGGACCGAGCAAGAGATCTGTGTTGTAAACTGCATGTTTTTTTTTTCTTTCTTTTTTTTCCCCCTTTTCTTGCTTTTCCACCACAGGGTGCTAAATTATTGCCGGATCTTTACGGAATTGTGTGAGACGTTTTTGGAGATGACAGTAAGGACTCCTGGCCTGGGAATGGGAGATCTACGCATCCTAGAGTTACTGCTTATTTGTGCCGGACATCCCCAGTATGAGGTGAGAGTGAAAGCTGACACATTCACACATAATGATAAGTGAAAGTGACTGAGATTTTGAAGCATCCTCTTAACTCTCTGTTGGGAATCTTTGTCCTCCTTCAGGTGGTTGAAATCTCATTCAACTTCTGGTATCGTCTGGGAGAACATCTTTATAAAATGAACGATCCAGCTCTCCACAGAGTGTTCAAGCCGTACATACAGAGACTACTGCACAGTCTCGCCCGCCACTGCCAGCTTGACGCAGATCATGTGAGCATCCTTCCCTTCCCTTATCTTTCTCTTCCTTCTTCACAGGAAATACTTGAATCATTCAAATACAAGCCACTTCTTTCCAGTACTTATTGCTTTTGTGCAACAAAATTGAATAAGCTTCATGTTTTCATGATTTGTTTTTCTTCATCACTTATTGTGTGTTTCTTGTACAGGAAGGAGTCCCAGAGGACACGGATGATTTCGGCGAGTTCAGGATGAGAGTGTCTGATCTTGTGAAAGATGTCATTTTCCTAGTCGGCTCCATGGAGTGTTTCTCACAGGTAGAATTTATACTAATAGAAACATGAACTGAAAGTGATTTGAGGAAAAGGCCTCAAAATGATATTAAAATTTAGGGTGATTTACTGAGACGCGAAAGGGAATATTCAACCTTACTATAAATGCTTTGTGTCCTCTTATCAGCTGTATTCGACTCTGAAGGAGGGAAACCCCCCATGGGAAGTAACTGAGGCCGTTTTGTTCATCATGGCTTCAATTGCTAAGAGTATCGATCCGTAAGTATCACTTTCAGTCATGACAAAACAGCTGCATATTCAAGACTCAAATTCACACCTGTGGCTGGGGTAGTGCAAACTTTGAGTCATACTATTGCAGATTATATACATTTCATTATCTTATTGTCCTGTGTTTTGAGACTTAAAAGGCTCAAACTTCTTTGTAATGTTTAATGATACAGTTATCATTTGTAAACTGAAGGATTTTATGTAGTTATTTATTGGAATAAAATTTTGTAAGGTTTACTGTATATTGTCTATTTTTAATTTTGCTATGAATATAGACTTTGATGCTGATATGGATTTAAAAAGATATATATTTCAGAAATTTTGTATAGCTCTGGTTATTGATGCAGAATTTCAGATTTATTTAGATTCTGATTCACAAGCTCTCGATTTGATTCTTATCTGATTTGGTTCTGATTCTTTTGGATATTGTTCAGTCCGTTTTGGTTAAATATGAAAAATTCTCTTTCTGCTAATACTGTAATTAATTATATAGGGCAGTGTTTCAGATTGATTAACTCATCTTTTTTTTTTTTTAAGCTATTTTACACAACAAAAGACATTAATCATAAAATCTCTACTTTTAAGGCCCAGGTATACTTCACTTTCTGCGTTCCTTTTCGTCTCGCGCACAGCTGTGTCAGCACAGCTTTCAAAGTATACTCAACCGCGGATGGACGAGCTCGGCACATACTCAGTACCATCTACTTGACTCGTTCTGTCTCAACATTAACCTTGCACTGTTGTATGCAGACCGTCTGTGCAGTCGCAAAAGTTGGACAGTTCTGATGACGAAAATTGTGTCACAAGGACAGTGCGCGGACGGCTGAAGTATACTTTGGACTTTACCCATCCCTAGGCATTTGTCAAAAACACTGGTGATTCTGTAGCACATAGAGCTTTTTGTTTGTAACTGTAAATTGTCTCCCTCTCCCTTTGCTGGTTCCTAGTGAGAATAATCCCACACTAACGGAGGTGCTGGAGCAGATAGTGTTGCTTCCCGAGACGGTCCACCTTGCTGTTCGCTACACCAGCATCGAGCTGGTTGGCGAGATGAGCGAAGTGATCGACCGGAACCCTTGCATGTTAGGTGACTGTCACAATCTGGTTTATTACATGATACATGATCTTCACTCATAAGATGTTTTGTTTCTCTGTGTGTATTCATGATGTCTGTATTGGGTTGGTAGATCCTGTTTTGAATTTCCTGATGAAGGGTTTGCGGGAGAAGCCGTTGGCCTCTGTGGCAGCTAAAGCCATTCACAACATCTGCTCGGTGTGTCGAGATCACATGGCGCAGCACTTCCAGGGCCTGCTGAACATCGCCCGCTTGCTTGACTCATTTGCCCTGTCAACGGATGCTGCGGTTGGCTTACTGAAAGGTGTGTTGGGGATCCATGTTAATTTAAAAAAAAAATTTATATAATAAGCTTTTTTAAATATATGTATATATATAAGCAGTCAACATTTATCTGTTGATCTTAGTCATGCCTTTGTCGTATGGCTGGTTTTGTTTAAGTAGTGTGATTGGTTTATCTCAGGCACAGCGTTGGTGTTGGCCCGCCTCCCCCTGGAGAAGATCGCGGAGTGTCTGAACGATCTGTGTGCGGTTCAGGTCATGGCACTGAGGAAGGTTAGATACTCGTTACTGTGTGATCTGTATTTCTCACTGACGGTGATTAACTCAATAAAGTAATGTGTTGTCTTTGTGTCCAGCTGCTGGCTCAGGACTCCAGTAGTGGGAAGTCATCAGACCCCACTGTGTGGCTGGACAGACTGGCTGTTATCTTCAGGTGAGACTCAACATCACCACCTTTGCACTTCAAGTGCAATATTGTGAAACATTTTATTGGACTGAATATTTCTAGTCCTTTGAGAAAGTCCTTTTTTTTTTTTTCCAACTGACACTCTTGAAAAGGATTTTAAAGTACTTTCTGGGAAGGTGTTAGTAGTTTAATGTATTAATACGTATACATGGAATGTTTATTAAATAATAGTTTGATAATTTATAGATTTTTGTTTTTAGTTAATTTATTTATTGGTTTGGTCATTTATTATTTTAGTTTTTGTTTAAATTCATTTTTAACATTAATATTATTTTAATCTGGATTTTTCCATGAAAATAGCTATAGAAGTTGGCATAGTGGTTCAAAACTAAACAAAAACACCCTTCTCTTTTTTTTTTTTATGGCTTTGAGACTTAAAAATTTAAAAACGAGTGTAGAATTTGGCCTCCTAGTTTTGAAACTGTTTAAAGTTTTGAAATGTTTGCGAAAATAATTACGAAGTATAGATAACAAATGATATTAAATAACATTTAATCTGAATTCTACACCATATTCTCTTGCTTGTAAAGTTCACAATCTGCATGTTATTGTTAAAAAAGTCTTTAAATAGCATTAATTAATAAACGAAGGCCTTTTCTGCAAGTGTGTATATAATATTTCACAATCCAGGCAAATTGAATTCCTCCCCCCATTATCTCTCATTAAATCTTCATTTCACAAAAATGTCACAGTTAAGTGTGTGCTGTTTCAGTTCATGCTGTTTTTAAAGGGTTGAAATTTTGTCTCTATTAGACACACAAACCCCATAGTAGAGAATGGACAGACACACCCCTGCCAGAAAGTCATTCAAGAGGTATGTTTAGCTGTGTGTTGAATGACACAGTATTTGTCTGTAAATGTGTTTCTTTCTGATCATCACTGTTCTTTGTTGTAGATCTGGCCGGTGTTGTCTGAGACGTTAAACGCCCACCAGAATGATAACCGGATAGTGGAGCGCTGCTGCCGCTGCCTGAGATTTGCAGTGCGTTGCGTAGGCAAAGGCTCTGCTTCCCTATTACAGCCACTTGTTACTCAGGTTTGTCTTTGTGCCTTAAAAATGCACATCCACTGATCGGAGAGTGTGTTTCTGAAATAGAACAAACTGTAGATCTCAAAAATGTATTTGTGTTTCAGATGGTGAGTGTGTACCAGGTGTACCCTCACTCCTGTTTCCTGTACCTGGGCAGCATTCTAGTGGACGAGTACGGCATGGAGGAAGGATGCAGACAAGGCCTGTTGGATATGCTACAGGTACGCCTAAAACACACCAGCATACTCCAGTCTCATGTAGATAGACTTCAGACATCATACATATATGTAATATTTTTATATTAAACTTGAACTTGGTATGAAAGTTTTTCAAAACATTATGAAGCCAACATTAATACAGAAAGTACTTATTTTAGTGTTTTGTTCTTCTCATGTCATTGACCCACTTACAAAGTTATTTCATTTGAATCTTGTGCCGCGTTGAGTTGATTATGATTGATGATGATGACCTAAGTGTTATTGATCAGTAGCTGTATCTTTCACTCTTGCAGGCTCTCTGTATGCCGACCTTCCAGCTGTTAGAGCAGCCTAATGGTCTGCGCAATCACCCCGACACAGTGGACGATCTTTTTAGACTCGTCACAAGGTATCAGTTCTACGTTAGAAAAACAAGCAATCTGATATGATGAAATGAGTTCAAAATAAGTGACTTGCCACACAAAAATAAAATTCATTAAGATAAGCTATTTCCTCTCGTTATTTCAGGTTTGTCCAGCGCAGTCCCGTGACATTGGTGAACAGCAGTATTATCGTCCACATCATCCAGTGTGCCATCGCTTCTACCACCCTGGACCATCGAGATGCCAACTGCAGCGTCATGAAGTTCATCCGAGACCTTATTCACACCGGGGTCACCAATGATGTAAGCGATGTCGATCAAGCTAAACCAATCGAAAGACCTTGTGTATATATAAATTTTCATTGTATATAACTGATTTCTTCTCTTTCAGCACGAGGATGACTTTGAGGTGCGAAAGCGTCTGATTGGCCAGGTGATGGAGCAGCACGGGCAGCAGCTAGTGACTCAGCTGATCAACACCTGCTGTTTCTGTCTGCCACCTTACACGCTGCCTGATGTAGCAGAGGTACTCTGGGAGATAATGGTCTTTGATCGGCCGGTAAGTTTTTTTTGAACACTCAACACTTTTGGAATGTCCCTCAAATACAGATTAACCTTTACACATTTCAAATATCTCCATACACCTTGGCAATAGAATCGCCATTGGCTAGTAATCTTTTTTTTTTTTACATTTATTTCTCAGACTCCACCGAATCAGCTTATATTTGTACAGCTTTTGGCTTAATGAATATTAATCACATTGTCTGTGTTTGCTTGAACTGATTTGCTGAAATCTAAATGTGGATGGTAATAGGTGAGAGTTAGCCAATGAGATTGCCACATGCCGGCTGATTAGTTCTGCCCACTATCGATGGAAGCGGCAGTGGCTTCTGCTTGTTCATTAAGGCTGAATAATTCCAAACAAACTAGTGTCATTTTGACAGGAAAACACTACAAAGAATATCATTTACATATAGCATCCATTGATACCAATAGGAATTGTGCGCTTTAAAGACCGAGTGACTTGTACTCTAAATCTAACAATTTATTAGCCAGTGGCTAAGATAGACATTATTTAGACACCTAGCATGAAAGTTTATAAGTGATTTACTTGCATTGTAGCGGGCTGCATTTTACAGACATGAGGTATTTTATTTTATTATTTTTTGTTCTTAAAAAAACTTGATAAATTTAGGTTTTTTTTGTTTCTTAATATATCTTTTTTTTTTCACTTTATTTTTTTTATGTGATAACCAGTAACTTCTACTAAACACTTTTAATCATTTATACTAACAACCCTCTAAAATGTGAGTAATTCACTCGCATATGTGACTAAATTTCCATGCTAGGTGACCAAATAATGTCTATCGTTAGCCATTGGCTAATATATTGTTAGATTTCACTCGCCAGTGTTTGAGTTAGAGCAGGGGTGCCCAAACTCGGTCCTGGAGGGCTGGTGTCCTGCAGTGTTTAGCTCCAACTTGCCTCAACACACCTGCTGGTAAGTTTCTAGTATGCCTATAAGAGCTTGATTAGCTGGTTCAGGTGTGTTTAATTGGGGTTGGAGCTAAACTCTGCAGGACCGAGTTTGGGCACCCCTGAGTTAGAGGCTAAGTATAAGTTTAACGCAGATATTTCACTCACCTTGACTCATTTTGAACACTGCGTGCTCAAGCTTTGCTCTCCACACTATTCCAATTCTACTTTAATTATTAGTATTATAATTATATGATCAGTGTTATTGTTACCAGTGTGCCATCGCTTCTACCACCCTGGACCATCGAGATGCCAACTGCAGCGTCATGAAGTTCATCCGAGACCTTATTCACACCGGGGTCACCAATGATGTAAGCGATGTCGATCAAGCTAAACCAATCGAAAGACCTTGTGTATATATAAATTTTCATTGTATATAACTGATTTCTTCTCTTTCAGCACGAGGATGACTTTGAGGTGCGAAAGCGTCTGATTGGCCAGGTGATGGAGCAGCACGGGCAGCAGCTAGTGACTCAGCTGATCAACACCTGCTGTTTCTGTCTGCCACCTTACACGCTGCCTGATGTAGCAGAGGTACTCTGGGAGATAATGGTCTTTGATCGGCCGGTAAGTTTTTTTTGAACACTCAACACTTTTGGAATGTCCCTCAAATACAGATTAACCTTTACACATTTCAAATATCTCCATACACCTTGGCAATAGAATCGCCATTGGCTAGTAATCTTTTTTTTTTTACATTTATTTCTCAGACTCCACCGAATCAGCTTATATTTGTACAGCTTTTGGCTTAATGAATATTAATCACATTGTCTGTGTTCGCTTGAACTGATTTGCTGAAATCTAAATGTGGATGGTAATAGGTGAGAGTTAGCCAATGAGATTGCCACATGCCGGCTGATTAGTTCTGCCCACTATCGATGGAAGCGGCAGTGGCTTCTGCTTGTTCATTAAGGCTGAATAATTCCAAACAAACTAGTGTCATTTTGACAGGAAAACACTACAAAGAATATAATTTACATATAGCATCCATTGATACCAATAGGAATTGTGCGCTTTAAAGACCGAGTGACTTGTACTCTAAATCTAACAATTTATTAGCCAGTGGCTAAGATAGACATTATTTAGACACCTAGCATGAAAGTTTATAAGTGATTTACTTGCATTGTAGCGGGCTGCATTTTACAGACATGAGGTATTTTATTTTATTATTTTTTGTTCTTAAAAAAACTTGATAAATTTAGGTTTTTTTTGTTTCTTAATATATCTTTTTTTTTTCACTTTATTTTTTTTATGTGATAACCAGTAACTTCTACTAAACACTTTTAATCATTTATACTAACAACCCTCTAAAATGTGAGTAATTCACTCGCATATGTGACTAAATTTCCATGCTAGGTGACCAAATAATGTCTATCGTTAGCCATTGGCTAATATATTGTTAGATTTCACTCGCCAGTGTTTGAGTTAGAGCAGGGGTGCCCAAACTCGGTCCTGGAGGGCTGGTAATTTACATATAGCATCCATTGATACCAATAGGAATTGTGCGCTTTAAAGACCGAGTGACTTGTACTCTAAATCTAACAATTTATTAGCCAGTGGCTAAGATAGACATTATTTAGACACCTAGCATGAAAGTTTATAAGTGATTTACTTGCATTGTAGCGGGCTGCATTTTACAGACATGAGGTATTTTATTTTATTATTTTTTGTTCTTAAAAAAACTTGATAAATTGAATTTTTTTTTTTACGTTTTTTTTAGTTTTTTTAATCTTTTTTTTTTCACTTTATTTTTTTTATGTGATAACCAGTAACTTCTACTAAACACTTTTAATCATTTATACTAACAACCCTCTAAAATGTGAGTAATTCACTCGCATATGTGACTAAATTTCCATGCTAGGTGACCAAATAATGTCTATCGTTAGCCATTGGCTAATATATTGTTAGATTTCGCTCGCCAGTGTTTGAGTTAGAGCAGGGGTGCCCAAACTCCGTCCTGGAGGGCTGGTGTCCTGCAGAGTTTAGCTCCAACTTGCCTCAACACACCTGCTGGTAAGTTTCTAGTATGCCTATAAGAGCTTGATTAGCTGGTTCAGGTGTGTTTAATTGGGGTTGGAGCTAAACTCTGCAGGACCGAGTTTGGGCACCCCTGAGTTAGAGGCTAAGTATAAGTTTAACGCAGATATTTCACTCACCTTGACTCATTTTGAACACTGCGTGCTCAAGCTTTGCTCTCCACACTATTCCAATTCTACTTTAATTATTAGTATTATAATTATATGATCAGTGTTATTGTTAATTTAGACACCTAGCATGAAAGTTTATAAGTGATTTACTTGCATTGTAGCGGGCTGCATTTTACAGACATGAGGTATTTTATTTTATTATTTTTTGTTCTTAAAAAAACTTGATAAATTGAATTTTTTTTTTTACGTTTTTTTTAGTTTTTTTAATCTTTTTTTTTTCACTTTATTTTTTTTATGTGATAACCAGTAACTTCTACTAAACACTTTTAATCATTTATACTAACAACCCTCTAAAATGTGAGTAATTCACTCGCATATGTGACTAAATTTCCATGCTAGGTGACCAAATAATGTCTATCGTTAGCCATTGGCTAATATATTGTTAGATTTCGCTCGCCAGTGTTTGAGTTAGAGCAGGGGTGCCCAAACTCCGTCCTGGAGGGCTGGTGTCCTGCAGAGTTTAGCTCCAACTTGCCTCAACACACCTGCTGGTAAGTTTCTAGTATGCCTATAAGAGCTTGATTAGCTGGTTCAGGTGTGTTTAATTGGGGTTGGAGCTAAACTCTGCAGGACCGAGTTTGGGCACCCCTGAGTTAGAGGCTAAGTATAAGTTTAACGCAGATATTTCACTCACCTTGACTCATTTTGAACACTGCGTGCTCAAGCTTTGCTCTCCACACTATTCCAATTCTACTTTAATTATTAGTATTATAATTATATGATCAGTGTTATTGTTAGTTTTTTTTTTTTTACAGAATGATCAACAATGTCTCAAGCACCACCACCAGTCCTAAGTTCAGTTAAAATGACAAATATGCATTCATACATTTTCATTCATAATGAAGATGAAACTGATTTGGTGGAATCTTTAGTCTGGCGAGTAAACTAAAAAATGTACTAGCCAATGGTGATTTATTACCAAGGTGTGCATAGAGGGTTGACTAATCTTGTCTTTTAAATACTTTTCAGAGATCTTAAAGAGATGTTCTGTATCAATTTCCTTTCATAAATGAGGCTGTGATGTCAAAATTGTCACATGTTGTGGCTGTCTCGGTGTCTCTAGACATTTTGCCGCTGGCTGGAAACCGCACTGAAGGGTCTTCCAAAAGAAACAGCAGGAGGCGCTCTAACCGTCACACACAAGCAGCTCACCGACTTCCATAAGCAGGTCACAAGGTGAGTTTGTGCCTGCCGTCACCTGAGCTTTCAAAGAAGGCCATGAACATCGACTGCATTAAGATAATTTCATTATAATTGAATTACACTCCTGAAGAAATGTGCCTGTTCCTTAATTAAAAGTGCTTTTGTCTATAATAAAAAGTAATCGTGCTTATCAGTGTAGATTACAGGCAACATTTGTCTTTTGAGGTATTGCAAGTTGGTGCACGTTCGGTTCTCCTTGTGGTTTGCTTAGTACGGCATGCATAAACAAGTTCCCATAACCAGTCGTCCAAGAGGGTGAAGTATCTCATACTTTGGCAAGTCTTGACCTGAGGAACGAGGAGCCTCCCAGCATGGTGTTATGCACAGATGTCAAATGCATATTCTTACAAAGCAGAATGAGTCACAGTGTTGCATGGAAAGTCCAAACCACGCCAGACTGATTGATGCAGCGCCTTGTGTTGCTCGCCCATGCTTTCGGCGTGTTTGGAAATTGACCTGTGATTAGTAATAATAGACCAGCTCATTGTTTATTAGCCTGATGAAAAGTGATGCTAATTTGTTCTCTTTTTCTCCATCTATCTATTAATCTGTCACCCTAGTGCAGAGGAATGTAAACAGGTTTGTTGGGCGATAAGAGAGTTTACCAGGCTGTACCGATAGCTGTCTTTTACCTGCTGATGCTGCAAGACCAGGTGACAGAAGTATATTGAACTCTAAATTTGTCATGTTATTGTGCATAACATGGAAACTTTCTCCTCCATGAATGATGTTTATTTAAAGGGATAGTTCACCCAAAAATGAAAATTCTGTCATCTACTCACCCTCATGTTGTTCCGAACCTGTATGAGTTGCTTTCTTATGGTGAACACAAAAGAAGATATTTTGAAGATTGCTGGTAATCAAACAGTTGGTGGTTGCCATTGACTTCCATAGTAGGAAAAAAAATACTATGGAAGTCAATGGCAACCACCAACTGTTTGATTAAGTCAGAAATGACTGGAGAAGTCATAAATTCATTGGTCAAACATGTTGGAATGTAAATATTTCTGAACAAATTCAGCATTGTAAAATGTTCGTTCTTGTCCTCTGCAGGTCAGATTTTTTGTTTTGCTAAGGTGACAGAAGTATATTGAACTCTAAATTTGTCATGTTATTGTGCATAACATGGAAACTTTCTCCTCCATGAATGATGTTTATTTAAAGGGATAGTTCACCCAAAAATGAAAATTCTGTCATCTACTTACCCTCATGTTGTTCCGAACCTGTATGAGTTGCTTTCTTATGTTGAACACAAAAGAAGATATTTTGAAGATTGCTGGTAATCAAACAGTTGGTGGTTGCCATTGACTTCCATAGTAGGAAAAAAAATACTATGGAAGTCAATGGCAACCACCAACTGTTTGATTAAGTCAGAAATGACTGGAGAAGTCATAAATTCATTGGTCAAACATGTTGGAATGTAAATATTTCTGAACAAATTCAGCATTGTAAAATGTTCGTTCTTGTCCTCTGCAGGTCAGATTTTTTGTTTTGCTAACATTTGGAGGAAGTGGCAAAGGGAGCCATGATGACCACTGTTGAGAAACTAAAGGGAACTCTTGCATGAAGGATTTGTGGGACTTGGCACCATGGGAAAGCCGACCAATTGAATTGGAGCTTTGGAATGGCAGGGTTTCAGGAAAAGCAATTTGCCTTGTGGGTGTCAAAAGACTGCAGCCCCATCCCTCCCTTTTACCTCTATGAGCACACTGATGCCAGCCGCACCGAGAGAAGGGGGGGATATTTCGGAAGGGACACCGTTGTCTTGTGGGAGGGGGGCCATCGAATGGACACTGAAACACACACACACACCCATTTCAAAACATGGATGAACTTCTGCATCGGTCGGATTTCTGGGGGTCCATCAAAAACCAACGACAAATAAGGATGTGCCTGGTTGCAAATCATAATGCATCATTAAAAAAAAGAGAGACTTGTAAGTTTTTAAAAACAAATGGAGATTTATTTTCATGGAAGTGTTTAGAGATCAAGATATGGCTTTGCTGCCAGTGCCATAAAAACGACTACCAAATTAAAGATCGTCACAGCAGCAGCCTGAGCCTGTGGGACATTTGGAAAGGGAGAATCTTGGGAGAGTTGGCGTCACCCTTGATCTTTTTAAAGTTGGCTGGGATTTTATCCGTACAGGTTATGCTGTAAATTATGGAGTGGACTGACTGGCAGAGTCTTTTTTTTTTTTGTTTTCTCACCCTATTGGCACATCTCGAGATGCAGAGATCGTCTTCGGCCGATTGTGTGAACAAATAAAACCAACATTGTGAGGAACAAACTAATCTTTGTCTCGTATCATTTCAGATGCACTTGTGTGTTTGAGAAGTGATTTACATTCTCTTGCTGCTCTCAGAACCTGTTTGACCAGGTTTCATTTTAAAGTCACATGGGTCCTTTAGGTCTCGTTTTCTGAGTCAGAGTAAATCGAACCCTCCTCTATTGTCTGAGTTTTCCGAAGGCCCTACAATCACATGTTTCTCTTAATTGCTCAAGTAAACCCTCAGGCCACCCCTCCCACATCCAATTTGCTGAATGAACTTTATGTAGTCAAGTACATAGTCATATCCGTTCAAGTTCACAGATTCGTGTTACTGGCAGGGACCCTATCAGATGAGGTCAGCAGATATTATCCACCTGCTCTCGTAATGCTTGCGAAGAACTTGCATTAAATATGAGTCTTAAATCTATGAGTGATAGCTTATTTCAGAGTTTTACAGGGTCGGTGTTGTACTAAGTTTGCTCAAACGTTCATGGGACGAATCATACTGTGGTAACCTGATCATGTCAGCAACCATTTAAAATACTGCACTGGTATTTATTGAAATATAACATTTTAAAAGACAAGTTTACATGAAGACAAAAGAAATGTCAAGTTTGGTCTCCATTGGAAATGTTTTCAGTATGGCATCAGTGAGGGCACCTATATATTCCAGTGTTCCACAGGACCTCCAATTCTGAGCAGGCAATGAACAAGATGGTGTTGCTGATGAAAAAAATGGGCTCCTCTTTCAGTTAGTGGATGTTTTGAGCCCAGGTGAGGTGCGCATTTTGACTTTGCAACAGTCTGTGGAGCTCTTTGAACTGCTCCACCGTTATGGAAATGTTTTCAGTATGGCATCAGTGAGGGCACCTATATATTCCAGTGTTCCACAGGACCTCCAATTCTGAGCAGGCAATGAACAAGATGGTGTTGCTGATTAAAAAAATGGGCTCCTCTTTCAGTTAGTGGATGTTTTGAGCCCAGGTGAGGTGCGCATTTTGACTTTGCAACAGTCTGTGGAGCTCTTTGAACTGCTCCACCGTTTGGTCTTTCAGGTCAGGGTTGGAGATCTGCAACCGAATGCTGTCTGTGGCCCACGAAAGCTCGCCTGAAAACATCTCGGTAAGGATTCTTGCAACAACTGGAACAATCTAGATAAAGAAAAAAGCACGTTTTAGTATCGGCAGATGCTGTCTATTATTAAGCCAAGTTTATTTTGCTAAAGCAATCTATGCAAGTTTTGATCAATGCTAAATTATAAAACAACTGTAGCTCTGGATGCTGATTGGCTAAAATACAACATCTGTTCATCTAGTTATATTAGTGCTATATTGTGAACAAAATGTTCTTGCTAACACAATTTAGCAATGTAACATGATTTGCTAAGTCTAAAGAGTGCTAAAATATATAAAATGCATTATATAATAACAGTTGTGACTTAAAAAGAAATTTGCTCTCCTAGTTATAGCTGTGATATATTGTGAATACAATGCTGCATTTCTTTTCATTTCAGGTTTGCTATATTTAAAATATAGCTCTGGTTTCAGATGCCGATTGGTTAAAATACACAATATAGTAACTTCTTTGACATGAAACAACTGTTCGCCTGGTTATCACTGTGCATCAGTATTAACAATGCAATATAGCATGGTTTTTCCATTACATTATGAAACTGCTCTGTTTTCAGAAGAGAAATATTGTGCATAGTAACATTGACATGACTAACAATGCAATATAGCATGGTTTGCTAGTTTTGAAGAATGCTAAATTATAAAACAGCTCTGGTTCTTTAAGCTGATTTGCTAAAGTACACAGTTTAGTAACATTTGATATGAAACATCTGTTTACCAAGTTGTTGCTGTGCTATATTGTTAATATAATGCTGGGAGTCATTGCTAACAACTCAGTTTAGCGATATAGCACAGCCTAACACCTTGCACAAATAAGCAACTAAATAGAGTCTTTGCACTCTAAATTAAACCAATAAACATGGGTTTCATCTCCAAACCTGGACAATGATGAGCTTTTTCTCCTTGGGCTTTCTGTCTGGCCAGTCCTCACCGAAGCAGAAGTAGATCTCAAAGGGTGGTGGAGTGGGCGTCTCTCCTTTCTGATACAAAATGAGACCTGAGAAGAAGAAAAAAAATTAAAAAAAGTTGACTAAATCTATTACATATCTAATCTACACAGTGATCCCATTTACTGTCTCCTAAAAAATGATTGCATGCGAAGTTCAGAAGTGTTTTTTTTATGTATACAGAAGAAAATTGAAGTGTTGGGTAATTTTGTATTTTCTCTTTTTCACTTCCCAGCAAAGACAGGAAGCTTCTTAGTACTAGTGCAACGAAATGAAGAGCAAAGTGTGTTATGTATTTTAATGCCATCGTGCTGCCAGACAGAATAGATTTGAACATTTTGTTGCCTCAAATCGGTTCCATTTCTGTCAAGTTTTAAAGCTGTTCTTCATTAACAGTACATAAAAAGCATAAATGTGTAAATAAAATAATTCTTCCCAACTCTGAAACTTGGTTCAAAGAAAATCCAGTGGTTGCCAGTTCTGAATCCCAACCCTGTCTCATATGTGCTCAATTGTTTGTCAGTGCTGTAATGCAGTCACAATACATTTGGATATTGTGATCACTTAAATTCAAGACCGATTCCTCTTACCCTGGAGGAAGTTGTTCAGACTGAAGACCCTGATCTTCATTTCTCTTTCCATTGGATTGGGCGGACCCTGCTCGGGCACACCTGGCCCAGACCAGAACACTTTACACTGGCACAGCCTGATGGCGTAGATATCTTGTCCCCTGATCTCCAAAATCAGCCCTCGGTCCATCACATCCAGCAGATGATCGGTATAGAACCTCTGCTTCTCGTTCTGGATCTCAGTGGTTCCCGGGAACAGCACCTGCTGCAGTGTTACCGGACCGAACAGCTCTACTTGCTCTGGTGAGGGCGCCAGATTACCGTAGTAAAGTCTACAACCCTGAGGGTTACTGACAGTCAAAGAATCAGCTGTCCGACCCCTGTACTGGAACTTGATATCTAGATCCGTTACTATAGAAGAGAAACAAGAAGGGAACATTTTATCGTCATTTACTCACCATTGTTTCTTGTTTTTCTTTTATGGAAAACCAAAAGAGATGTTCAGCAGAATGTTGATGCTGCTATTTTACATACAATGAAAACGAATGGTGATAAAGTGATAGAAAATTACTAAAACGCATTATAAAAGTGGTCCATACTAGACTTCTGTAGCTATACAATAAGTTTGTGTGAGAAACAAATCTAAATTTATATTGATCATTGAAAATGTTTTTCAAACATTTCAAACAAAATTTCTCTCACCTTTTTGTACCTGGAATATCATGACATATTAGGCTAGGTTGGACAAATCATGGCAGATGTCAAATATGTCAAATGTCAACGGTTGTCATTTGGACAACTTTTGTGATAATTTTATGATGCTTTTTTGAAAATTTAGAAGTTTTTTTGTTGTTGTAAATTTGGTTACCATTTACTTTTATTGTACGGAAAAGAGCAGCATTAACATACAGCCTAATGTTCTCTTTTTGTGGTCTATGGAAAATACATGAGAGTGAATGATGACGGACCATTCATTTTTGGATCAACTTTTTCTATAATAACAGATTACCAGTCTAACAACTGAAATTTTCATAATTTCACAATACAGCTAAGGTGTGCACTATACATAGTTTTTATTGGCTCTATACACACCTCTTGCAAAGTCAATTAACATCAGCATTACTCAAAATGAACCGGTGGGACAAGTTTTTTCTGCAAATTAGTCATGTCTTCATCATAAATCTTTTGCAACATTAATCCAAAAGAACAAGGCATTAGAGGCTTACAGGGCAACATGTGCGGACTGCTCAGCAACTCTGAGATGCAGGGATGAACCTGGTTCTCCTCTTGAACTGGCACCTCTTGCATTGGGCTGTCCACCATGGCTGGAGGGCCTACAGAATGAGTGACTACATCTTGAAGAAGAGGCGGCGGTATGACTCCAGTCCCCATTCCCAGACTGTTCAGAAGTCCCCCACAGGGATATGGTGCCTGCTCAACTTTGATTGCACTGTGACTGGGAAATTCAGTCAAAGAACTAGCCGAAGGTCCGGTGCTGGGCTGGGCGAGGTGAGAGGTCATAGGAGCACCTCCACTGGGGTTATTATGGACAACATCTCTTAAGAGGTTCATTGGAGGGTTATGGTGGGTGGGATTATAGCCATCGGCAATAGGAGAGGTGAACGGAACGTCTACTCTAGGAGGGTATGCTGGGTAGCTGGAAGGGTCTATCAAGCAACATGCAAAAAATTATTATAATTATTTTAAATAATTTTTTTTTTCCAAACAACATCCACTTTGAAGAAATCTTACCAATGGAGAGTTTGACAAAGTTTTGCAGCTGAAATGAAAAAAAAAAAAAAAAAAAAA
>NW_015505180.1:1775640-1779080 GCF_001515645.1 Sinocyclocheilus grahami
CTGTGGAGCTCTTTGAACTGCTCCACCGTTTGGTCTTTCAGGTCAGGGTTGGAGATCTGCAACCGAATGCTGTCTGTGGACCACGAAAGCTCGCCTGAAAACATCTCGGTAAGGATTCTTGCAACAACTGGAACAATCTAGATAAAGAAAAAAGCACGTTTTAGTATCGGCAGATGCTGTCTATTATTAAGCCAAGTTTATTTTGCTAAAGCAATCTATGCAAGTTTTGATCAATGCTAAATTATAAAACAACTGTAGCTCTGGATGCTGATTGGCTAAAATACAACATCTGTTCATCTAGTTATATTAGTGCTATATTGTGAACAAAATGTTCTTGCTAACACAATTTAGCAATGTAACATGATTTGCTAAGTCTAAAGAGTGCTAAAATATATAAAATGCATTATATAATAACAGTTGTGACTTAAAAAGAAATTTGCTCTCCTAGTTATAGCTGTGATATATTGTGAATACAATGCTGCATTTCTTTTCATTTCAGGTTTGCTATATTTAAAATATAGCTCTGGTTTCAGATGCCGATTGGTTAAAATACACAATATAGTAACTTCTTTGACATGAAACAACTGTTCGCCTGGTTATCACTGTGCATCAGTATTAACAATGCAATATAGCATGGTTTTTCTATTACATTATGAAACTGCTCTGTTTTCAGAAGAGAAATATTGTGCATAGTAACATTGACATGACTAACAATGCAATATAGCATGGTTTGCTAGTTTTGAAGAATGCTAAATTATAAAACAGCTCTGGTTCTTTAAGCTGATTTGCTAAAGTACACAGTTTAGTAACATTTGATATGAAACATCTGTTTACCAAGTTGTTGCTGTGCTATATTGTTAATATAATGCTGGGAGTCATTGCTAACAACTCAGTTTAGCGATATAGCACAGCCTAACACCTTGCACAAATAAGCAACTAAATAGAGTCTTTGCACTCTAAATTAAACCAATAAACATGGGTTTCATCTCCAAACCTGGACAATGATGAGCTTTTTCTCCTTGGGCTTTCTGTCTGGCCAGTCCTCACCGAAGCAGAAGTAGATCTCAAAGGGTGGTGGAGTGGGTGCCTCTCCTTTCTGATACAAAATGAGACCTGAGAAGAAGAAAAAAAATAAAAAAAGTTGACTAAATCTATTACATATCTAATCTACACAATGATCCCATTTACTGTCTCCTAAAAAATGATTGCATGCGAAGTTCAGAAGTGTTTTTTTTATGTATACAGAAGAAAATTGAAGTGTTGGGTAATTTTGTATTTTCTCTTTTTCACTTCCCAGCAAAGACAGGAAGCTTCTTAGTACTAGTGCAACGAAATGAAGAGCAAAGTGTGTTATGTATTTTAATGCCATCGTGCTGCCAGACAGAATAGATTTGAACATTTTGTTGCCTCAAATCGGTTCCATTTCTGTCAAGTTTTAAAGCTGTTCTTCATTAACAGTACATAAAAAGCATAAATGTGTAAATAAAATAATTCTTCCCAACTCTGAAACTTGGTTCAAAGAAAATCCAGTGGTTGCCAGTTCTGAATCCCAACCCTGTCTCATATGTGCTCAATTGTTTGTCAGTGCTGTAATGCAGTCACAATACATTTGGATATTGTGATCACTTAAATTCAAGACCGATTCCTCTTACCCTGGAGGAAGTTGTTCAGACTGAAGACCCTGATCTTCATTTCTCTTTCCATTGGATTGGGCGGACCCTGCTCGGGCACACCTGGCCCAGACCAGAACACTTTACACTGGCACAGCCTGATGGCGTAGATATCTTGTCCCCTGATCTCCAAAATCAGCCCTCGGTCCATCACATCCAGCAGATGATCGGTATAGAACCTCTGCTTCTCGTTCTGGATCTCAGTGGTTCCCGGGAACAGCACCTGCTGCAGTGTTACCGGACCGAACAGCTCTACTTGCTCTGGTGAGGGCGCCAGATTACCGTAGTAAAGTCTACAACCCTGAGGGTTACTGACAGTCAAAGAATCAGCTGTCCGACCCCTGTACTGGAACTTGATATCTAGATCCGTTACTATAGAAGAGAAACAAGAAGGGAACATTTTATCGTCATTTACTCACCATTGTTTCTTGTTTTTCTTTTATGGAAAACCAAAAGAGATGTTCAGCAGAATGTTGATGCTGCTATTTTACATACAATGAAAACGAATGGTGATAAAGTGATAGAAAATTACTAAAACGCATTATAAAAGTGGTCCATACTAGACTTCTGTAGCTATACAATAAGTTTGTGTGAGAAACAAATCTAAATTTATATTGATCATTGAAAATGTTTTTCAAACATTTCAAACAAAATTTCTCTCACCTTTTTGTACCTGGAATATCATGACATATTAGGCTAGGTTGGACAAATCATGGCAGATGTCAAATATGTCAAATGTCAACGGTTGTCATTTGGACAACTTTTGTGATAATTTTATGATGCTTTTTTGAAAATTTAGAAGTTTTTTTGTTGTTGTAAATTTGGTTACCATTTACTTTTATTGTACGGAAAAGAGCAGCATTAACATACAGCCTAATGTTCTCTTTTTGTGGTCTATGGAAAATACATGAGAGTGAATGATGACGGACCATTCATTTTTGGATCAACTTTTTCTATAATAACAGATTACCAGTCTAACAACTGAAATTTTCATAATTTCACAATACAGCTAAGGTGTGCACTATACATAGTTTTTATTGGCTCTATACACACCTCTTGCAAAGTCAATTAACATCAGCATTACTCAAAATGAACCGGTGGGACAAGTTTTTTCTGCAAATTAGTCATGTCTTCATCATAAATCTTTTGCAACATTAATCCAAAAGAACAAGGCATTAGAGGCTTACAGGGCAACATGTGCGGACTGCTCAGCAACTCTGAGATGCAGGGATGAACCTGGTTCTCCTCTTGAACTGGCACCTCTTGCATTGGGCTGTCCACCATGGCTGGAGGGCCTACAGAATGAGTGACTACATCTTGAAGAAGAGGCGGCGGTATGACTCCAGTCCCCATTCCCAGACTGTTCAGAAGTCCCCCACAGTGATATGGTGCCTGCTCAACTTTGATTGCACTGTGACTGGGAAATTCAGTCAAAGAACTAGCCGAAGGTCCGGTGCTGGGCTGGGCGAGGTGAGAGGTCATAGGAGCACCTCCACTGGGGTTATTATGGACAACATCTCTTAAGAGGTTCATTGGAGGGTTATGGTGGGTGGGATTATAGCCATCGGCAATAGGAGAGGTGAACGGAACGTCTACTCTAGGAGGGTATGCTGGGTAGCTGGAAGGGTCTATCAAGCAACATGCAAAAAATTATTATAATTATTTTAAATAATTTTTTTTTTCCAAACAACATCCACTTTGAAGAAATCTTACCAATGGAGAGTTTGACAAAGTTTTGCAGCTGAAATGAAAAAAAAAAAAAAAAAAAAA
>NW_015505180.1:1779252-1788899 GCF_001515645.1 Sinocyclocheilus grahami
ATTTTGGAAGTGAAAAGAAAAAAAAAAAAAAAAAAAAAAATCATCAATTACTACTGTACATGAAGACATTGGCGAAAATCATGTTGATTTTACAATTTATTTATTTCGACTTGTAGTTATTCAAGCTATTCTTCTAGGCTCTAGTCTATGCTCTTCAGAACTTACCTCCTCTTCCTCATCGTCTCCGGCATCTAAAATCAACAAAAGAAGGGATCATTTATTGGCTTATCCATCTTTTATCCCTTAAAGACTTCATGGCTTGACTTCTATGGTTTAATTCCGGTGTTGATATTTCCTACTTAAGCAAGAAGTTGTGGTAGGAAATATTGAATGGTCTGAGCTAACCCATTTAGAGCTTAAGAGCAAACAGCATTGTTTCAGCAATTATCCCAAGTAACTGGCCTGTAGGCATGCGTTCCTGGTCCTTACCTCCATTGACTGACTGGTCGCACACCTCATAGATCTTATAAGGCTGGACAGGGGTGTCCTTAGTCCCATCATAGTGGAGTCCGAACTCTCGGCTTTTGTTTAGGGCACAGCGGAGGTTGGCCTTCCATTTTGCTGGATCTGGCTCATCAACTCCTTCCTGATACTTGCCTGTTTCGAGAGCCCAAGCCTGCAGAGCAAAAGGAGTAAGGGACTGGAGGAATGCTTGTGGGAAATATGTAGACACATGACTTGTCCCTTTCTTTTTTAAATAGACAATGAGCTTTAGTTATGTCACAGTCTATTTCAAGTATCATCTGGAGGGTGAGACATTCCTATTCTAGTATTTGATTGGACAAAAATAAGTCGTCAGGATAAGTCGTCGATATTTTTGATGCATTTTTCTGAAAATGAAAAACTCAATTTTAAAGCATACATCTGCTAAATGTGAAGTCTGTTAATGTACACTTGCTTAAAAATGCCTCAAAGGAGTTCTAAAACTAATTTTGAATCCGCAAGGTCTTTAACCTCATGGTTCTATGCTTTTCTTGACTTCCTCTTAAAATATTGCCACAGTTAAGTCAAGAGGAATTGAAACTCCATTTTTAGTTCTCCAAAGTTGGTTGCAAAAGTACTAAAAAGATGAACCTTAAACACATCACTAGATCTTGTAAATACAGACATGCAATGGCTCAGTTTACTGCAAAAATACTGATTTTAAAAGAGCATGTGAGGACAGTGGTTTGCTTTCCAATCATTTTCTGTTATTTGAATACATAAATACTGAAGAGTGAAACTACTAGGCATTTCAGTACCCCCAAAAATTCCCATTAGTGCTAACTTTAGAACAGAATAAGTACAGAGTGAAAAATAGACAGGAGGCTTAGGTTGATGTTGAATTTAAGATATTATATAAGGAAATACCACTTCAATATTTACAAAACATTTTACAAAAACAGCATGGGTGATTCAAATACCATATTACTCACCTTAAATACAGTGTTCTCCTCCTCCAGGGTAGGCATATGGCGGGTGGCATGTCTCCATGGGATCCGGAACAGTCTGCGCTCTTGATTGAGCCAGTGCAGTCCGGGGTATTTCCCACTATTAATCTGGCAGGGTGAGAAATGTTTACTTTAGGCATGTAGAACAAGCTTAGGACGTCCAGATTTCAAATGAATTTCCTCTACTAGTTTTGCTTCCATTTTAGATGCTGATATCTGGAGGTGCTGCATGGATGAAAGCAAGACGGCAACTGGACACTGATATTTTTCTGTTTGAAGATCGAAGTATTGATGAAGAGGTAAAGATCAATTCAAGGGTTTAAAACAGGGTTTGACACATCTCCAGTGTGCTTTTATGCATTTCTTAGAAGGTTCGGAAATAAATCTGACAAGGTTATACTACTGAAGTCAGATAAGATTAAAACTATTCTGTACTGTAGTCAAGTTTTGTCATTGTTTACTCATCTTTATATAAACTCACTTTCTTCTGTTACATTGAATGTATACAGTGACCAGAGGCTATTCAAGCTCCATTAATGAGAGAGAGAGGAAAAAAAGGCAATTGGACAATAGAAAATTGACTTTATTTTTTTTTTAAAGTGTAGCGACATAAATCACAACTCACACAGCAGTCACTTTCAAACCAAGCAGCTTTCTGTTGGTCAACACAGCAAATTCAAGTGACCAACTTGAACCCGTCGAAAAATCTATGTTGGAAAATCTTTAGTCCTCATGCAACATTCCCAATTGGGTGGTTTCCTGTTGAAATCACTGGATTTCACCCACAAAAATTCTGCAATGGTAGATGTACAACTTTAAAGTAACTTAAAAATATCATAAAAGTAGTCTATCCAACCTTTGTGCTATATTCCAATTATTCTGATGGTCATCTGAGGTAAAGACTGAAATTCAAGTCGTTATTCGAGGAAGAACTTCCTATCTGATGAAGCACTCAGTATCATTTGCATATGCACATATTTAAAAAAATGCTGTGTCATGGTTTGGTTCGTCATCCTGATGTGAGAAGTTATTCGCGGAAGAACTTCCTATCTGATGAAGCACTCAGTATCATTTGCATATGCACATATTTAAAAAATGCTGTGTCATGGTTTGGTTCGTCATCCTGATGTGAGAATCAATGCATGTGGCATAATCAAGGTCATAAAACTGCTTTTATGGTGCTTTTTGATCATTTATTCAGCTCGACAGCACATGGTCATCATTCACTTTCACTTGGAACGTCATGAGGGCGAGTAAAATTTCAATCGTGGGTGAATGATCTCTTTAAATGTCGATTGTTTTTAGTCTTTTCTTTAGAAAAGTTCTTTGAAATTACAATGTGCATAGTAAATCACAATTCACCTGTGCCAGCAGCCATGGCTTCAAACGGATCCTCCGTGCTTGACCACTCATGGTGCTGGAAAAGGAAGTAGTAATGGTGAACACTGTTCTTTTGGTCAGCTGTTATCATAATGGGGCAAAAAAGAGGAATAGTTACATTGTTGACAGACAATGTTAGTCTGGAGGTTGGCAACTATCAGAGAGGAACATAATTAAAAGCTGTATCTGCAAAGTCTAGCCAAAGAGAGGCTGGAAAAAAAACAAACATTAAAAGTATCACGCCACACAATTGAATAAATCTAAAACACAAAAGCAGCACAATGACAAATGTGACGAGATGTGAGCCTTCAGGCCTCTGCCAAGTCCTTAAATAGCTGCTATCAAAGCAGGTGCTCATGGAAAAATAGAAAGCATGTGGGTATTCAGTTTAAAAAGCTTAGTAGCACTGAGGTCATGTTACCTCTGTAAATAAATGACAACATGACGGAGCACAATGACGGCCAAGCGCGAATGCCACCATTAGCGCTGTCTGCACTAAAAAGACATTTTAAAGTTGTTTTCATGACGGCTGTGACTTATACAGAAACGAAAAATAGGCTGTGAAACTTTCAAGGTCACTTCTTCTGATTAAACGTTAGTCAAGAGACTTTGTGTAAGTTTTTCAATGAGTTTTAAACAGGGGTCCCCAAACTCGGTCCTGGAGGGCTGGTGTCCTGCAGTGTTTAGCTCCAACTTGCCTCAACACACCTGCCTGGAAGTTTCAAGTATACCTAGTAAGACCGTGATTAGCTGGTTCAGGTGTGTTTGATTAGGGTTGGAGCTAAACTCTGCAAGACACTGGCCCTCCAGGACCGAGTTTGGTGGCCCTTGGTTTTAAATGCCATCTTGATATTGCACTCCCATAAAGGAAGTTCTAAATACTACTAAATTCATTATGAATCAACAAGAGGAACAATATTAACCAAATGCTAAAGTGTTTTTGATTTGGTTTTACGATGGAGAAGTAGGTGGGGTACCTAAATAACGATTACGTTTGGTGTTCTCTTATTTAGTTCCTTTAACCAAGTTATCTTTAGGTAACAAACTCAGTTCATCACTTTCCAAACATATGCATATGATATTGTTAATAGTGAAGGGTTGGCATTGTGCATGTGTGAAGGTCCCCAGAAAAGCTATTTTTATTTTTGTTTCACCCATTAAAAATGGTTACGTAGAGTCATATAAATTATGTTTTGAGAAACTTCTGGAAAAACAGGACTTTTATTTATTTATTTTATCCATTTCATCCATTTTATTTATTTGATGCATTATTGGTATATAGGATTTACTGAACATTGAAGTTAAATTAAGGTAAAAAGTTAAAAACAAATAAGATAATTCTATTATATAATGTCGACAGTTAGTTATTTGTTAGAATTCTGACATTAAGCACCCAATTCCTCTTCAGATATTTAAATATAAAATAATAATTTTCATTATTAAATTCTTTATAATATATATATAATTGATTTTATTTCAAATTTACTTAAATAGTTGTTTTTAGATTTTAGTATTGAGGTCAAATGTATGCAAAAAATGAACTTTTTTAAAAACATTGGTTTCAAAATACAAAGAATTGAGGGTTGCATTGTTAGATAGACAAATTTTTTAAAATGTAGTAACATGCAAATACACATAAACATTGCCTGTTACTCAAGAAGCCACAATGTAGCCAAAACGCCCGTTTAATTCCCACCTGTCCGTAAATAACACGCGCCTAAAGCTTCCGAAGTCAAGTTAATACGACATAACCCTCAAGATTTCACGCTCCGAGACTGCTGCAAAGGGTTTAGCGAATTTAAAATCACTCACCTGCACTGAAAAGTGAGAAGTGTCCAAACGGTGACTCGGGCTCGGTTCAGCGTCTACCTGACGGCGCATATAGACCAGGTGAGGTTTAGATCTGCGTCGGTACGTCCTTTCAGCTCCAGCAGATCAAACGGCCGAGGACCGACTGACCACGGCTGTCCAGGAGCACTCGCTCATATCCATGTTGTTGTTTTTTACAGGCATGAGACGACAGAAGACGTATTTGCAGAAGTTGAACAGGTACCACCCTTCCGGATGACAGGGGCTAATTTAAACGGAAGTGGTGTGTGTTTCATTTTTTATACATGCACTGTGACCCATCTACGCTGTCTGTGTTACTGTTGAACACTAACCCTAACCCACTTAAGAAAATGTCAGTGCATTTTATTAGACTAAATAAGGCAGTTAAAGCCTATTTTTATTGGTTAGATTGTACTGTTTTGATTGTGAAATTTGATGGTCTGTATCACATTTGGGGGGAAAATTAATTTTCTGAACCATAAGCATTCTTCAAATATCCTATTTGACATAAATACAGGAGGCAACCATATTTAGTATCCATAGAGTTATTTAGACGTTTATTTATTCACTAGAATTCTGTCACTTTTGGTATTTGTAGCTGTACACCATGTGTTAGACTAGCATTACCGTATGAGACTAGTATACTTTGTTTTGTTATCAAGACTGAACAGCTTTGTTATTATTATTATTATTATTATTTTGCATTCAGTTTTATGGCTTAATGTAATTTTAAAAAATATTTTATTTTAAATAGTTTATTTAAAGACTGTTTAAAATGAACACAAAGTGAAAAAGTTATTAATAATGTCATTACATAATGCGGCGTCAATTCCAAAGTTGCGCAACGACGTCGTGCGTGACCTGCCGGGGTTTCCAGGGCAACGTGACTTGTTTTAGAACTACGGCGCGGAGACGGAACTATTCGGTCGATTTATTGCATTCGATAATTATAATTTTTTTAAAAAAGGGCTTGCTTTTGATGTTCAAATGATCGTACGCAATAGCCTAGGTAAAAACAGTGTTTTTAAATTCTCTGCACTTTATTTTTAAAGTTTACTCTGTGTACTGTTGTGACATAAATCAGGTCACATTCACTAAAGTGTGGTGATGTTGATTTGCACCAGGTTTCAACTTGAAAAGACTGTCGCATCCTATTAGGACTTTATTTTTTGCACCTTAAATGTTGCTGAATGAATGCAAAAAACATTTTTTTTAATTATTATTTGGCTTGAGTAGGCTTTTAAGGCACAGCTGATTTAATTAAATAGCTTAATACATAAGACTGCAAGACATTTCTGTATTGCATAGTCTTAAACATCATTGTTATGAGAATGACTGGGGAAATAACAAGCACACACAGGTTCCTGAGGACCTCCAAATGCTGCCACATGGACCTCAGTGTTAACAGGATGACAGGTTAGTGCTTTGTTTTTTTTTACCAAGCTAGATAATTCACTCTTGAAGTTTTGACATAAATATTATATTGCTGATTTATAAATTCATTCTCAGACAGATCTAAGGAGGTGAGATCAGAGTCTTCAGCTTATAAGAAGGGTAAAAGCACTCCAACCTCTTTGACACAGTTGTGCAAACAGCTGGAGGAGAGAATCACTCGGAAATCACAGCGTTACCCCATCCACCATGAAGACTGTCAGTCTCTGGTCAGTCTCAGACAGATGCTTTAAATAAATATTTCAAACATCGTCTGAAGCCTTTTGTACAATAACACAGATCAAGTGTTTTATTACATTAGATTGGATTCTCCTAATCCGCAAAAAGAAATGCCTAGGTGTTCTCATGTTGTTTTTTGATCTATAGAAGATAAATACACAATTAGAAGGTCAAAATGATACTGTATAACATTTTTGCATTTGAGCGTTACATGGTCCTTCAGAAATCATTCTAATATGCTGATTAATAATAATTAATAATAAGAATTATTATTATTATATTTTTCTTAGTCTTATTTAAATATTCTTCTATTCTTGTGTCGTATATGTATGCATGTATGTATGTATATACCGAAAGCTCCTGAAAAACCACAACAAATTCCTTGTGTGTTTGCGCACACTTGGTGAATAAAGCTCATTCTGATCCTGATTTGATGCTCAAGAAATATTTCTTATTAATATCAATGTTGAAAACAGTTGTGCTGCTTAATTTTTTTGTGGAAACTTTAAAAAGAACAGCATTTATTTTGACATTTCAATTTATTAGAAAAAATATATATGTATATACATACTACAGCTACATATATATATATATATTCAAAAACATGAATATATGTATATATATAAAGCCAAATCAAACATTTTGAGTTGTACAGTATATGTTTTTGCAGTCAATAGCAAACTTAAAATACTCTCAGAAGTATGAATTGATTTCTGAATGAGTTTACATGATATATGCCTTTTCTTTTTGCTTTTGACATTCAGACTGCAGTGTTGATCTCTGAGCTGGGTCTGATCTGGCAGGACCTGAAAACCCCGCCTGTGGACACCACACTCACCCAGGAAGAGAAAGTGCAGCTGCACTGCCAGACATTCAGTGAGGTGCTGCACATCTGTGAGCAGCTATTTCTGCACTCCCTGCAACTGACGGAGACTCTACGGAGGCGAGGTGTCTTCAGCGACCATGTCAACCACAGCAGGGTGGCAGCTCAGCTCGCTATTGACTGCACCAGTCTGTGAGTGTGATTCTTTTGACCTAGATTGCATTGACATAAACAGCCTTTGATCACACAATATGGTGATATATAGCATGATATTACTTATTCACAGCAGATTGTGACTATTTCTGTTTACAGCTTGAATGTCCGATCCATAAGATGCAGGATTGTCACAGGAATCAAGAATGCACGGAGGGTCAGACAAAGTGCTGTTACACACGCACTACATATGCGCTCTCATAACAATGAGAGGTCCATGACGGCCACACCATGGGAAAAAGCTGTGGAGGATGACCTCAAGGAGGTGTGTTTGTGTGTGGGCATGTTGTAAAGAGAGCCAGTGAGGTTATATTAATGAATTTCTGTGTGTCCAGATTCAGGAGAAAATTGGAGAGCTGGATCTGCAACGTGTGTATGACCTCCTGCCCTGTAACATGGAGCCAATTACCTACAAGACAGACACACATTGTACGGCAAGATACACAGATAGTTTACCCAAAAGTGAAAATTCTGTCATTGTATACTCACCCTCATGTTGTTTCAAACCTGTATGGAACACAAAAGAAGATATATATATATATATATATAAAAAAAGTTTCAGTGTTGTTTTTTCCTTACAGTGAAAGTCAGTCAGGTGCAGAGTTGCTTTGGACCCCATTAACTTTCATTGTACGGAAAACCAGTGCTGGGTAATTACTTACCAATTGTAGTCATTACTGAATACAAATTTACATCATAATAATTGTAGTTAGTAACATAATATATTACATTGAACCTTTTAGGTATTATAATCGGACTAGTTTTTGATTAACTTTAGATTATTTGTGACCTAACTTGTTTATCATATTGATTTGAGTAGAATAATCTTCTTTGATAATCTTTTATATAAATACAATATAAAGAAATAAAGAAAAAATACAATACAAAAATACTAAATAAAGAAATGTATTTTATTCTTTGTTAGCAACAGCGTGAAGTGCATTAAACTTTGCATTAAAATATTTTATTTGTACTGTATATGCTGTGTGGAATTTTGTATATATTAAGTAATCATGTAATCAATAAAAAAGTAACTAGTCTGTTTATTAGTATTTTAAAACATAATATAATCTAATTACAAATATTTAGCTTTTGGAATCTGATTACATAATCCATATTACATATGATGAGGTACTACCCAGAAATGTGGAAAACAGTAGCAATATTTTTTTTAAATATCTTTTTTTTTGTGTTTCACAGAAGAAAGAAAGTCATACAGGTTTGGATTGACATGAGGGTCAGTAAATGACAGAATATATTTTTTTTGGGTGAACTATCCCTTTAAAGTGATGGGTTATAATTCAGGATGTGACATCAGGACACTTTAATTTGTGCATGTGCCCAGGTTCTAAAACCAGTATGTCTAATATACTGAAACAAGAGCTGGATCAGAGTCCCCGTCAAAACCCGTTGGTCAGAATAAAGGTGAGTTTTTGATCAATTCCAATGCACAAATTCCATATTGCAAGTTTTCAAACATTTACATGTAGGCATTATATCATCCTTAATGATTTCTCCTTCTGCCCTCTCAGGGATGCCATTCCATGCCTGACCTACAGAGGGAGACACTGCTGGAGGAGCTGGAGATAACGCTGCTTGAGCGGCCTCCAACCCCATTAGTCCCACTGTCCACAGATCCTCCCTCCAGTCTGGAGAAGCACACCAGTCCCGGGGAGGATCTGAAGAGGTTGGGCTGTTACAAAGTACCCTTACAACATACCAATTACAGTGTCTATGTGCAAGAGTAATAGGAACTGAAACTCATTTGTGTATTTAGATTATTACAGGAGAGTGAATACGAGGATGACGGTAACTGTGAGACAGATCTGTGCTCGCTTATAGAATCCCTGACCTGCTATAGTTCCAGCAGATTCCAAAGGCTCAAGCTAAAACTACAGGTACAGGAATAAACTCACTGCAGACAGAATTATGTGCAAGACCTATGATGCCTGGAAATCAAACTTTAAAGATGGGTGTTTCTTATTAGAAAATGATGGAGGAAGATGAGGAAATGAAGAAGCACAAAGTTCTTGTGAAGAAACCTCTGCACCCACAAGGAGATGTGGTCAGTGTGGGGTTTTCTCCTCAAATCATCATGTGCACAGCAGTGGCCCGAGTGTCCGATAGAGTTCTCCCAGAGGCCATCAAAGTCAGCATGTACCCACCAGTCTACAATGAGCTCACTAAAGAGGTGGTACTCTGATGTCAACAGTGATATTTTAGTGTTATTTATATACTGTTATAGTATTGATAAATATTTTGAATTAGCTTATATATATCTATTTTTACATATATATATA